>NC_135552.1:2573016-2640516 GCF_964340395.1 Glandiceps talaboti
GCAATCACGTGGGATTTAATAAACCGCAGACAGTATCTAGAGACGGTAGAAGACTCGCCTATGCTATTTTACTCAGTTGGTTTATTTATTCTGGCCTTTCTCGCCACTTCGGTGACTGTTTATGTCTTCAGTATTCTTATAAAATACGAACACAAGTGTAGAGAGTATACAGGAAAGCTTTTATTCTCATAAAAACTGGAAATACAAACAACTACACGTCAGTGACTGTAACTTAGTTATCGTGCACTCTATACAAGCACGCATTTATACATACATGTACATACATACATACATACACACATACACACATACGTACGTACGTACATACATACATACATACATACATACATACATACATACATACATACATACATACATACATACATACATACATACAATGTAAAATTAATTTTCGCCGTTTAAATAAAATTTGTAAATAAATGTTTCACTATAATATGTGACATGTCATGACTCATTCTTAATGAAAGTGGTTTAGTTGATGTACTACATGTACATACCTTTGTACAGTCCTATAAAAGACTGAATTATTATACGTCAGTTGAGCGAAAAGAAAAGGTTTACCAATATTTGAAAGTCCAATATATCCAGTGATTGAGCGCCCAGTGTTGTTTGAAGCTTAGGTTAGTTGTGTTGTTACTAAGACGGTTTGAATAAAATCTTTTAACACAAAATAATGTGTGAATATACAAGAATGGTTTGTCTTGTATGACGTACAACAGGTACATTAAATTACAAGTTTCGTCATTGTAGCCTTCAAGAATCAATCAAGCCAGAGCACATATTTCTACTGAATCGTCTTGGCGGGTAAAGAGCTCGAGACCTACGGTTTACGACGTTCACAAGAATACACTAGCTTTGATATGATAATAAAGTAACACAGACACATTCAGAAAGCATGTCTGTCTGTCTGTCAGTCTGTCTGTCTGTCTGTCTGTCTGTCTGTCTGTCTGTCTGTCTGTCTGTCTGTCTGTCTGTCTGTCTGTCTATATTGCTAGGCATCTATCTATCGATCGATCTATCTATCTGACATAAACAGACAAACAGACAGACTGACTAACTAACTGACTGACTGATTGATTGATTGATTGATTTATAGACAGTTTAATACAGGGACTGAGAAGGGATATGTTGTGTGTACATATTTATTTATATCCATGTTTATATGTCTTTGTGTTCAGTCTTTCTGATCATACTCTCCAGTTCCTTCATTCAGCGCCCCGTAGGAGTTCATTTCTATGGTGGGGGGGGGGGGGTTGTATTAAAATGGTACATATAATATGTACCTAGGTTTTGACTCCCCTTTTTCAACTCGTAGACTTTGGACTCATTTCTTAAGCATTAGGTAGATGTTTGACCCCCTTTGAACACATTTGCAACCTTTGACCTCAGTTTTTGGCCAACATAGTTCCAAATTTTCATATTTTTTTTAAATAATTCGAAAACGCATTTTCCAGGTTGCTGATTATCAAACTTCCGAGGGCTTTTGACTATCTTTTCAAAATGTAGATATTTGACCCTTATTTTGTGATTGAAATGTAGACTCTTAACCCCTAGTTTTTGAATTTTGTAGTGTCTGTGCTTGTAATTTGAATCCGCCAGGCCAGGGTACATCTGTACCCATTACACAACTGAGACCCCCCTCCCCCCCCCCCCAATCCACGGGGATGGGATTCAGGTTCAGGTCAAAACTTTAATCATGACTTGGGGTTACATAAACAAGACTGGACTTGTGCTGTCTGACCACATTTTCTCTGTCAATGTTTGCTTGGACATGTTTGAATACGTTGTATGCAACACGCTTGCTTATTTCAAGTACGTTAGAGGGTCAACCCAATTCATGATACGGACACTGCAGTTGGTTGGCTGGTTGGTTGGTTGGTTGGTAGGGAAACGACCTCGCCCTATATTTGCTTGTGCCGTACGAGTGGTTCTGAATGCTGACAGGGCCCCGTATCGACATCTCTGATCGACCGGTGGGTTTTGAGCAAATCTGCCACTCCAGGAACCTGCGAATTTATTCGAAGAATTCGTCACCAGAGAAGCAAGGTCATTGTCATACTGCACTGGTATATCAGAGTGGTGTACGGTGTACATGTTACTAGTGGTAAACTGACGTTGACAAGAATCGATACCAGGAAAGGTAATAGAGTGGATTTTTATCGGGGGAGTGAAGCTGTTTACGTACTTATGTGTTCACATCACAATGTCACGATAAGCAGTAATTTGTATGCGAGTAGTTAAGCACAAAGTTGACTATTCAATTGAATATACGTGTAATTAATACGACGACAAATCATAGAACTAAAATAAACTGTCTAGCACGTACACCTGTCACCTCGTCATACATGCACAGAGATCGTTGGCATATATAGCTATAGGTGTATATACATTCACATACACGTCTTCCTTGTCTGTTGTATGATTTAAACTGCGGCTGTCAGTGTACGTACAGGTGTAGTGGATACGGTCGGGGTTCTACCACGTACAATATACACCACATGATAAAGCTTCGCTAGAGGGGCCCTTAATAGTAAATTTGATTATGAGAATTGAAATAATCAAAACACACATAATGACATTGGCGGCATAATCGATTGGACATGCATCGTTATTCAAATGACATTGTACGTCACTTTCATCGGATATCACAGTGCAGCCTGGACGTTGCAGTTGCTGCAATGGTCTTATCAGAGGAGGCTGAAAGGGTCTCGGGTGACCATGTGACCGTTGAACATTAGGGCATACCTCGATATGACCTTTCGGTGAGTACCTCATGTTTTAACCGTTTTCTTACCATTTGTGTCATTAATGTTTCAATTAGATGATCGATGTTTGTTGTTATGACCATTACGATAATCATACAATATCGTGTCGTGCAGTGATCGTTAACCCTATCAGCATTTGTTCTTGTATACTTCAAATTTTGTCCCTTTCACTCATTATGAACACATTTTTTCTTGTTTATTTTCAGATTTGTCGCAAGACTACAAAGATCTACAAAGCACGGTTGTCGATTTGCTGTGCCAAATCTGGACTTTCTTCAAGTTACATTTTTGACTTGAATAAAACCAACTATGTGTTGACTTCTATAAATTTATCTTGTGTGAGAAAAAGACGTGAATGGAATTTAACGTAAACCCCTTCCCTACCGTGAGGATAGCTATATGACCGTGTGGCCATATGGAAAGTAAAGAAATAATAGCTTACATCTTACAAACTTGTTAAAAATTAATGTACAACGACGTCATGTATTACATGTATAAACTTGTATGACAGAAAATCTATTTTATGTCTAAGCTTTAATATATTCAGAAAACACTCGATACTTCTTTATATTTCGGGATTTTGATATTACAGATCGATGTGGTGAATATTTGCCCCTTCACACGCCTTTCATTCTGGTCACTTGAAATATCAAAATGATATATGACGGTATCTACAAATCTCGCCATTCCAGCTCGAATTTACATATATTATATCTACCCCTGGCTAGTTTAGTAGCAGATGACATCGGCCCTGTTTGTAAAATATTTTTCTTAAAGCGCAATACATACATTATATTAACCAAAAATACCTCATCATACATTACCTAAATTTACGTAGCCTGAGCACATTTTGTTATGTCGCCAGACAAGAATAAAACCATGTCGGATTAAAATATGCGAAACTGAGAGACTCACACAATTTGTGGAAATAGATAACTTGATAATAAATACAAAGGCCGAGTCGACTTTGGAAGGTAGACGTATTAATTTTAGACATCTACCGTTTTAATCGTCAACTATAGTCTTTAAGTGAATAAAATTGAGGCGGTTCGACCAATTCGCTGAACTCACGACACTGCACTCAAAAATACGACCTGCTTACGCGAGTTGCCTTCATTCTGATGTCACTCAGACACAATTGTGGGGGTAATGTCGAATTTCAAGTTACATGTTACTTGAAATTGGGTGTGAACGGTGATTTAGTAGTTGAGCAAGTTGTGAGAAGCTCGCCTGTTTGCCTTTCACATGTCTTCGACTCCGGGTCGGATCACCAGCTTTCTACCAAAAACCTTGAACGGAACTAGTACTTGTCTTTTTCTTACTATATCCATAGTAAAGTACACAGGAATCCATCTAATTTTGAGCGAAAAAACAAATGGGCGAAAAACCGGGCAGAAATTTACCACCTCAGGGTCAAGTATGCTTCACGAAATCGCCGAAAAATCAGTATTCCTATCAATAATTCCAACATTAATTCTTGTAGCACGGGGGAAGAATTATCAGTCGAGATTTTTGCTCTTATAGTATCTAAAGTGACGAATTCTTGTGAAAGTTAAGGCGAGTTGAAAATACCCACAACATTCGGTTGGTGAGCACAGAGCAGCCACCATTGTAAACGTACCACACGATCGATATGTACACGATGGAGGCTAACAGACAGACAGACAGAGGCACACACAGAGAGAGAGAGAGAGAGAGAGAGAGAGAGAGAGAGAGAGAGAGAGAGAGAGAGAGAGAGTCACACACACACACACAGACAGAGACAGAGATAGAGACTAGAGAGAGATACTGACAGACAGGCAGACAGACAGACAGACAGACAGACAGACAGACAGACGGACAGACAGACAGAGGTAGGGCATACACAAATACATTCGCATGGCTGTCACTCAACTCATCATTGAATATAGGTATGCTATGATAATGCCATAAGAAATATGCAAATTAGGGCTAAAATATGTTTTTTAGTCAAAAGTCTATAGTTCCAAAAGTACTTTGTTGATTTGGCTGAAATTTCACAGGGATATTTCTGGTGATGCACAGATCAAGTGATATTAATTACATGATGATCCCTTCAGCAATATGCAAAAAATCCCTGTGATTTGTGATGTGAAACAGGGCTTCGACTCGGCCCACAAATGAAAGGTTCTTCGACTTCTTGTGTATTGATGCCATAAAACCATTAAATCTTATGGGCTACTTCACATGTCAATGTCAATGGCATGAAGATTACCCTCTGTTTGGGGTTTCTTGGAAATACTGCTTTTACTATTAGCACTGCTTAATTAAATTATAGACAGTGTCTATAACATGAAGTTCATTCATATGCTACAAAGAGTCTTTTGGGGGTTAAAAGTGTGATTTTAAATGAAAAAAACTTAATCTCAAAAATGACTGGGCAGATCAGTCTGAAATTTGGTGGGAACATTTTCAGGCGTATTTAGATTAAGAAATCTACCGGCCATGATAAGTGATATGCAAATTAAGTACAGACGGTAATAGCAACACTGGTACTTAGACAAGTGAACAAACATTCATTCAAAAAGTGTATGCAAATATGCCTAACAACACGACCACGCCCATAGCAACGACCAAATGATCACCTATATTGCAAAGATAAGTAGAGATTAATAGACAAATGAATACATATTCAAAAAATCAACAAGACCACGCCCATAGCGACTGCTAAATGATCATGTATATTGCAAAGATAACAAAAATGTATGCAGATATGTTTAGCAACAAGACCATTTTCATAGCAACAGTGTATATTACAAAGATAATGACAGGGGTTGGATAGGCAACTGGATAGTCATTCAGCAAATGAACACATATAAAGCGTTCGTAAGCATTGAAAAAAATATACAGTTGTGCTACAATGCCATTGGCGCTATTTTATAATTTACCGAGCTCGGTAAACGACAGCTCCCCTGAGGTTTAATTTGGTTCAAATCATGAGCAAAATATTTCGCCACCCCCGTTCAGGCCATCAGAATTTTCGTGCCCCCCCCCCCTTTGAACCCTTGACGTTTTTATGGCCCCCGCCGTAAATTCTGACTTTAGCCTTAGGAAATGAGATCGATGATGTCAGAATCTATATATGTGTTTTGTTTGTAGATAAACATTATGTAATGAAATGTTACATCAGATATTTCCACTGTTTCAACTGCAAGGCTTAAAAACATTCAGAATAACATTTTATAATAAAAGCTGAATTGTTGTCACTAAATGCTCGTGTATGTGTGTACTAAAGGCCCTGGATTTCACTTCAGCGTTTATATTTCAGTGCTGATATTTGGTGGGATAAAAAAACTACTAGCATTAGACTTAATTTATTCACCAAGACACACTCACTGTATGCCATACGTCACGCACACGTCTGTCTATTTCTGTCTCTGTCTTTGTCTCTGTCTCTGTCTCGAGCTATGAATGCTTTCCTCTGTCTGTCCGTCTGTTTGTCTGTCCGTCTGTCTGTCTGTCTGTCTGTCTGTCTGTCTGTCTGTCTGTCTGTCTGTCTGTCTGTCTGTCTGTCTGTCTGCCTGTCTGTATCTGTTAATAGTCTCTCTGTCTCTGTCTCTCTGTCGCTCTGTCTCTGTCTGTCTTTGTCTCTGTCTGTCTGTCTGTCTGTCTGTCTGTCTGTCTGTCTGTCTGTCTGTCTCTGTCTGTCTCCAGGGCCGTAGCCTGACCAAATTGCCGGGGGTGGGGGGGGGCAGAACTTTGTCTTGGTGCAATCATGCATTTAAAATTTAGAAAGGTGGCTAATTTACATAAATTTGCACGCAATTGACATAATATCTATTTAGCATACACAATTAAATATCATATGTAAGGCCAGGAAAAATAAAAAAGCTATTCAACGGGCAACCTAACCCATCACATTGGGTACACTCTAAAGTGATGTGTTCAGTTCCTGAACACTTAATTGTAACAGATTTTGAACGCAGTATATGTGTTCAATATAAATACTAGAACGCGTGTGTTCAGATTTAGATTTAGGTTTAGATTTAAATTAGATATGTTCAAAATCTTATAAACTAGAACACTGTTGACGCATCAGAACACTGTAACAGTTTTTGAACACAAAGTAAGTGTTCAGAACAAGAATAGAACACATGCATTCTAGATCTGAAAACTAGTGTTTTATGTTTTTGACACAAACGACGCTAAACTGAACACATGGGACGCGTCCGAAGCGTCAACATCTTTAGAGTATAGGTCGATTTCATTTTTTCACAATGCTTGACAAGAATAAAACAAACCATATATAATGATAGCAAAATATTTCAGGTCGAGTTTAGATAGAACTTATTCAGTCATCTTGATACTATCTCATGCAATTTGTCTACATAGCTACAGTTAGGAAATGTACACAATTTACGTTTAAACAAATGCTGTAGCTCCTCTCACCCTCTCAAAAAATGTTAAGCCCCGCCAAATAAAACTCAAGTATTATTTGAGCCACCCCTTCTGTCACCTACACTACAGTGGAGATATAAAATTATATGGTACAATGATGCATTAAAATAATAGTGATAGCCAACTACAGTAATGTAATACTCCGAACGAGATTACTTTACACGGGGCGTGGATTTCACATGCATAAGGAGATGTCTCTAATTAGCTCTAACCTATACAGGGAGGTACTTAGCCAGCCACCTTCCATCTTGTTTTGGGAGAAAGACAATTATCACCTTGATTGCTACTGATTAGAAGGAGACAACTCCAAAGGTGAAAAAATTTGAAAATAAGACAGTGTAGGAGGCCATTTAGAGGCATAAAATACCAAACCATAGACATAATTTAAAGTCTTACAATGCTTGAATATGGTAATAAAATACCAGAATTGAAATAATTATGCTATGCATTACATATTATCTGGAAGTGTATTTTGTTGTGGCAAAGTTGAAAGATATTTTGCGGATGTGCACTTGGTAAATGACTTCTCCTGAAGTTTAATTTGGTTCCAAAAAATCCCGAATAAAGAGCAAAACATTTCAAGACTTTCAGACTTTTGATGGCCCAATGACTGCTCAGCTAGCCCACTCCCATGGTCGCAAACTTTTGCTCAATTCTTTTTAGTGCACATTGGATATGCAACAGCTTAATTTAATCTCAATTCATGCTTGTATGCATCATCAGAGCCAAGTAAACCACTGTATAAGATATATTATAATTTGGAATTGACTCAAATGTATATTGTTACATGTACTACTAGTATTCAGAAAATGTAAAGAAATATCCTTAATTTTGAAACAAAGTGTGCATTTTACTGACATGCGAAGCCCGCATGCGGATATATTGTCAATCACCCAAAAAATATATGGGTAGGTTGAATAGCTTTTTCATTTTTTCTGGCCTAATGTTGTATCTTTCAAAGAAGTTGCCGAAAAGATTAAAAAAAACATTCAAAGTAAAAAAAACAACAACTTTAAAATAAAATAAAAAATTGGATGGTGCTTTCTCAAATAAGTAACAACAAAATACTCCCTTTCTTTACCCAACTCCCAAACCTTTTATGGCCCTCTTTTATGTCGGAACCCAGGGTGAACTCAGTGGATTCTCCTTGTCATTATCATTATAATGGATATTGAAGTTTGGATTTGATGTCGAAGGTACAGCTCTGTTTACAAATTCAGGGCCATTCATTCCATAGCAAATTGTCGCTTCAAAATGAATTGCGGAATAACGCTAGTGTCAGTGTGCAATGAGATAATTATATCAAACAACATTTTAACCAAAGACAACGTCGAAACACGGCCACCAAATATTCCAAAAAGAGATCTGCCGTTTTATCAGTAAATGTTTTAATATAAGGAACAAGATGTAAATGAGATCAAGCGCATCTTCGGAGTCACTGCATGCAGCAGGCGACCTCACGTTGAACGACTTTTTCCGTCTTTTTTTGAAGTTTCACTCTCTGACATTATTGCGACTTGCTATCTTCAAATGAAGGAGACTTTCAAGACTACTGTTACTCGCGGAAAATACAAAATGCATGTGCGCACTTCTTTTGTACTTTCCCGCACAAAGAATTTTTAATTTGCTACACTGCCAAAAGTTTTGAACGTTTTTATTCAAAGTTAAGCCATCGTACAATAGTGTACAGTCACTTTTGATCAATTTAAATCGCGCATGTGCTAGGAATCGTCACGTAAATAACGATTTTAATATAACATCGCTATGTATTCAACAAGTAGCTTTTTTTCTTTCTTTTTTCCTAAAATCTCAGGGGGGTACTGGGCTCTCTGTCTGTCTGTCTGTCTGTCTGTCTGTCTGTCTGTCTGTCTGTCTGTCTGTCTGTCTGTCTGTCTCTCTCTCTCTCTCTCTCTCTCTCTCTCTCTCTCTCTAAATTATCTCTAAACCTAGTTACTGTACGGTATCGTTACCGTATTGGTGGTTTAGAGACCACATTGGCATCCACACTATCATTCTCTATACAGTACAATGAAATGCCCCATAGATCTATATTTGCATGTCAATTCAATTTTTACTATTACTGATTACTAATTTTGACAATTCATTGGCACTCTACGTAATATGGCACGGAACGTGTAGACTATAACTACTCAACTGATACCATGTTTTTTCTGTTTTACCCGTAACAGATTCTGAAAACAAGATCCAACATTATAAGATCAAAGGATACAGAAATGGAGAAAGTCAAGTTACTTCATGTTGATGAAATGCCCATTGATTTCAAGGAAGCATTCATCATTTCCCATTATCGTCCTCCCAGGTGTTCTTTTGCGTTCTGTCTCAGAAGTCTGTTTATGAAGACAAATGAAACTTTAAATGTATGGACGCATTTCATACCACTCATCTGGTTTACCTTGAATGTGGTTT
Source organism: Glandiceps talaboti (assembly GCF_964340395.1). Lineage (NCBI taxonomy): Eukaryota > Metazoa > Hemichordata > Enteropneusta > Spengelidae > Glandiceps > Glandiceps talaboti. The sequence goes on from NC_135552.1 coordinate 2,582,646, forward strand.
TTACGTCGCACACCCACGACTACCTGAATGATTCATTCAGCTGGCCATTTCTTGTCTACCAAATTTCAGTTTGTACTTATTTGTTTGGTAGCTGCGTTGCCCATCTCTTCAACTGTATTTCCAGTTATGTCCGTCATGTCTGTTTTTTCTTTGATTATGCAGCTATAAGTATGTACGGAATAGGTGTAACGGTGGCCTACCGCTACTATGCTTTTTCTGAATCCTTTATAGGGGGAAGTTTCTACAATGTTTATCTGTATATAGGTACTTTTAATTCTGTTATGTGTACCGTTATGACGTGTGCCTCAAGATTCGGAGAACGTGGCATGGTTAAACAAATGCTGCGACTGGCGTCGCTTGTACTTCTCTATACGACCGTTACCCTTCCGATCGCAATTCGATTAGCAAGCTGTTTTTCTGAAGAATGTTGGGTAGGATCATTTACACCATATGTACTGCAACTGATATTTTTCTTAGGTGGTGCTATATTGTATGGAACTCACTGTCCTGAGTGCATGGCACCAGGCAAATTCGATGTTGTCGGACACAGTCACCAATTCCTGCACATAGCCGTAGCTGTAGCCACATATATACAGCTCATTGGAATCAACTGGGATGTGATTAATCGTAGGGAGTATTTGAAGACATACGGTGAATATCCAACGTTTTCAACGACCATAGGTCTGTTTCTTGTAGGGTTATGTGCCAATCTTTTAGTAGTTCTTGTCTTCAGTGTCCTCATTACTCGAGAGTCGGGAAAAGTGTTGTATAAAAAGCGTACGTGTAATGGGAATGTAGCTAATGACCATATAAAGTCATCATAATGCAAATAACTATGGTAATTTAGTACAATAGGATTATATTGAGAGGAGGGGGGGTATCATATTAGTATGTTAATTTAGTACAATAGGAATATATTTAGAGGATATGCAAGTATCTCAAAGTCAAAAATGATATTGTATGGGTCTCCCATGATGCAGTAATTATTTAAATTATCAATCGTATATATTGATTTACTTTGTTTTGTTGATGTGATTTTTAGTCCCCGCTGGACGAAGTCCGGGACGGGGACATATGGATTGGGTTCCGTCCGTGCATCAGTGCGTGCGTGCATGCATGCGTCCATCCGTCCAGAGCCGTTTCTTGGAGATGCCTGGGCCGATTTTTTTCACACTTGTTAAAGGGGCAACATAAAAATGGCATACATATGCACGTCAATTTGTTTCATGATACAATCCAATATGGCTGCCTGGCAGCCATTTTGTTTGCAAATTTTGCCTATCCAAAGCCATAACTCAGACATGGATCTCATTCAAAGTTGGTAATAGGACAGTGTTCTATGATATACATGTGCATATTGTTGTCATGATACGATCCAATATGGCCGCCTAGCAGCCATTTTGTTTGCGAATTTTCCATGTCCAAAGCCATAACTCAGTCATGCTTGAACAGATCTCATTCAGAGTTGGTATTAGGACAGTGTTCTATAACATACATGTGCATATCCATTTTCATCATGATACAATCCAATATGGCTGCCTGGCAGCCATTTTGTTTGCGAATTTTCCATGTCCAAAGCCATAACTCAGATATGCTTGAACAGATCTCATGCAAAGTTGGTATTAGGACAGTGTTCTATAACATACATGTGCATATCCATTTTCGTTGTGATATAATCCAATATGGCTGCCTGGCAGCCATTTTGTTTGCGAATTTTCCATGTCCAAAGCCATAACTCAGACATGCTTGAACAGATCTCATTTAAAGTTGGTATTAGGACAGTGTTCTATGACATACATGTGTATATCCATTTTCATCGTGATACAGTCCGATATGACTGCCTGGCAGTGATTTTGTTGGCGCAGTTTTCATGTCCAAAGCCATAACTCAGACATGCTTGAACAGGTCCCCCACCATACCCGACCAATCCTTTATTCTGGAATGGTTTATTCCATCACGTCCTCTTGAAGAGTAGGCATGTCCCCATGTCCAACAAGGAGACACAACATGAGTAGGCATGTTCCATGTCCAACGAGCAGACACAACATATCTAAGTCTGTTTGATTTAGGTTCACAAGTGTTGTTGCATGATCAGAGTAGTGATATCAAGAAAATGACAACATTAACTGGCAGTTCCTTAAAACCCAATATAGCGAGGACTATGTCATTCTCAATGACTTGTATTTATTATATTATGAGAAGCATAACTGAACTGAGGTTTAGTAGTGCTATAGGTATAGTGAGATTGTGTGTGTGTTTTTGTTTGTTTGTCTGTCTGTCTGTCTGTCTGTCTGTCTGTCTGTCTGTCTGTCTGTTTGTTTGTTTGTTTGTTTGTCTGTTTGTTTGTTCGTTTGTTTGTTTGTTTGTGTTTGTGTTTGTGTTTGTGTTTGTGTTTGTTTGTTTGTGTGTGTGTGTGTGTGTGTGTGTGTGTGTGTGTGTGTGTGTTTGTGTGTGTGTATGAGTAAACAGCTTAAAGTAAAACAACTGCCAGACCAATTGCCTTGGTATTTGGTGGGGATATTAGTTTTGGGGTGTAGGTGTGGACAATTGTTCAAGTGTAAATGATTGCATAGGAGATGTGCATTTTTGGTCAAAACAAGTAAATTTTTGCACTTTTTTTGGTCAATAATCTTTAACTCCAAAACTACTCAGCAGGTTAGGCTGAAACTTAATGGCGATGCACGGGGGGGGGGGGGGGTGTAGATGAAGAAATATGAAAAATGTCATTATATCATTAGCAATATGCAAATTAGGTGTGACTGTTGGTCGAAAACTTGTATCTTGAAAAGAACTTGGTCGACGGGGCTGGAATTTGGTGAGATATTTCTAGAAGTGTTATTCTGCAGTTGAATTGTTCAAAACATTTTGACACAATTGGCCCTCAAAACCATGACAATGCCCTTAGCAACAATCAAATGCCAGTATTCTTTGCTAAAATAGCAACATCATCTGATAGGCAATCAAGTGAGTAAACATTCAAAAAATGTATTCAAATATGCCTAGCAACAAGACCCAGCCCATAGCAACAGCCTATGATAGTGTATATTGCAAAGATAACAGCAGGACTTAATAGACAAGTGAATGATATGCAAATATGTATAGCAAGGAGATCATGCCCAGAGCAACAGCCAAATAATGTGTTATATTTCAAAGATAATAGGATTAATAGACAAGTGGATAAGCATTCAACATGTATGTAAATGTGCCTAGCAACAAGACTACGCCCTTAGTAAAAAGCAATTGATGATGCGCATGGTAAAGGTAACAACAGGGCTGGATTTGCAACAGGACAAAAGAACACTTACACTGTATACCTAGCATGGATCAGCATGTGGATAAATATGTCTGTAAAAACTGTACAGTTGTGCTACAATGCCAGTGGCACTATTTTTTTTTATCCCTGTCATGAGTGGAATGGGACTTTAAAAACTTCATTCTATAATTATAATATAATCTGTATTAAAAGGACTGGACACAAGCTATGTTTATACGTTTTGTGGTATTTACAACACTGTGACTTTACATTAAAATACACCTCTAGTACATATGTATTCTACAAACTAACTCATCACATGTTATTGGCTGAACTTGAAGACGGTATTCATGTATGTTACACAAATAGTTCGATGATTTAAATACGTACACTAAACTTAATAGCCCATATCGTGGCATTAACTGTGCTAACAACACCAGAAGACATGTTTAGCCATCACAGACATACGTCGACATTAATATTATACAAGAAGTTTTTTTTTTATCATATAATGGTTTTATGTTCAACTGAATGACAGTGTATTATCCCAACTTTCATTAACAAAAAACAACCTTGGGCTTATAAATTGAAGGAGTTTTGAATGCCAATTTTTATACTAGATATTCTAAGTTTTCTTATTTATTTGTCCGCTTTATTATCTTCCGACTTGAAAGGAAAGGAAAGGTTGGATGTACTTATCAATGTACCTATTAACTGTTCAGAAGTGAATTCCTTCCTCGGCCCTTGTAATTAATAAAACACTGAGCCATTTTGTTTTGAACAACATAGACTGTATGTAACTCAATAAATTGAAGAAAAAAAGTGTTAAGTTTGTTATTGTACGTACAGGAAGTGATTTATTGATAATTTAAACTAAATAGGTGATCACTTGTAATCACAAGTAAATACAGGTGATCAAAATGTGTATGCATGTTAACGTCTCAATGCATGTGTAAACTGTGGTGGAAGTGACGTCACAGCCACACAGATCACAAACACTCAAGCAAACACCCCAAAGTACACCACATTTATTCTGGAAGTCACTACGCTCTGTTATATTGCCGTTTAATGTCATTCGCTATGTAGTTTGGTCATTTTTCCGTCTTTGCCTGATGTTCCTTTTCAAAACTCCTTCTTTTAAATATTAATTGTTGATGACTCTAATGATCACATTAACTACTGCAAACCAGCTTCTTTTTATTTTAAATCATATGATATGATATATGTTTTATTGTCATATATATATATATATATATATATATATATATATATATATATATATATATATATATATATATATATATATATATATATATATATATATACTGATACATATATAATGAAATGTGCATTGATTCAGCACAATAGTTGTCAATTTACTGTCAAAATAAGGTATGTTGTCATTTCTATCGATAAATCCAAATTATAGCGGGTACCTTAGACAGTGGATTGCAATTATAACTTGCAATCACCCTAATGTACGTACACACACTAAAGTTGTTCATGTTTTATCCCGAATTCGAATCCATAGATATAATGGAAAACTGAAATTGTTTTAATACAACATTTGTTATTGCAGTTTAAACGACCACTAATATATATATTCATTGAAATACTAAAAACTAGACATGTACGTGTCAATTAGAGGTCTATTTTTAGTAATAAGTTAAAAACGTGAATCATTGATGCTGATGATTTTTTGGGTGAGGACCAGTACCCCAAAATAAATTTTGATTGGATATTTTGCAGTATATTTAATACCAGGTGAACAACTTTCCGAAGTTTCATCGAAAAGATGTGGGAAAATTGATTAGTGTAAGCTGTAATTTGAAATTGATATTTATTTATCTATTAATCAACGACTGAAATTAATTGATTGTCTAAATTAAAACATTATCATTGATAAAGTAATTTACACTTGCAATGAAAAACACTGACAGAAATAGTTGAGGATTGCACAACGACTTCTGAAAATATAATATGTCTCATTCTTGCAAGACATCTATTGATGTATACAGGATTTTTTGTGTATTGTTTTTATTTATTCTGTTGTGAGCTGTAAACTATGTATCCTTTGAGGACTACTAAATAAATGAATAATTTTAAACTGTTCGTTTAAGATAGGAGTTACATCATCATGTTTTATAGGACACAAGTGATATGTTAATGTTGACAGTGTACCAAGTTTCATTTGAATTAACCCAGCCATTTTGGAGAAAATTGCGCATACATACATACATACATACATACATACATACATACACACATACACACATACACACATACACACATACATACATACATACATACATACATACATACATACTTTTGAAACATACTTTGTAGGCAATAAGTGAAGGAGGAGAACGGTACTCTGTAATGACGTAGGGCATACGGCATTTCGGGGACTTCATATAGCTGTATAGTGTCCATATTCCGCATAGCTCAAACTCCGACCGTGTTATACACCACTTCGAGCAATTACACCAGGTCCTCTTAAATTCTAGTAAATAGATTTCAAACAACGCTTCTGTTTATAGTAAATTTACGATTTGTTCATTTACAAGTATTGCTTGGCATGGCAATTTGCACTTTTTATTAACGGATATATGTACTCAGCAACTAATCTAATTATCAGAGGGTTGAAGGAAGTAGGACGACTGTGAGAACATGCGGTTCGTGTAATGCTAAACTTCGGACAGAATTAGGCATTAATTATCGTCAAGTTCCTATCGTACGGCGGTATTACAGAAAGAGCAAGGCATTTTGACCAAGGATTCTGGACGTAGCGTGAGTGAAGATATTCCACCCACAGTTCGGCGTGCTAGGAAAAGACATTGCTTTTCTCGCAAAGGGTAGAGATGAAGGAAAATCAACTTACTTATCATGTAATAGAAGGTAAAAAGTACAAAATTAATGACAGCACAAATGGATTAGTTTCTATTTAGAGGTGTGGTGTTAGAGGTGTTACCAGGCCCAGGTAACACATTGTTCACAGAGAGAAAACATATGTAGCGATAGCTACAATCCATCGTTGCTTGGAATGCGAGATGGTTGAAGCACATGTCCATGACACTGCCATTGAGAAACACTTTTCAAAGTTTTCCATAGTTTGTGTATCAGAAACTTGGGCAGAGTCAAGGAATGGTCCTTCCGATTGATTACCAACTCACAAGAGTTACTCCACTTTCAGGAAACGAACCAGTAATTTCGGAAGATATTCAGGTGGTGTTTGTTTATTTATTTTGAAAGAAATAGATAAATACGTAAAGAGAATTCACAGAGATTATAAGTATGTTGTAGTTTTGCTAATTGACCGAAAAGCTCTTCACACACCACGTGATATCATTGTTGGCGGTGTCTACGTAGCACCTGAGGGTTCTACAATTTACAGGAGTGAGGGTGAACCATATGGTATTACAAGGTTAGAAAATTATATTGTCGAATTATGTACACAGTTTGATAACTTTGATTTCATATTATTAGGAGACTAATTTACAGCTATCTATAGTAAGGACAATACTTATATTGGTTGCTTATACGGTTAGCAAGAGAGATCGGCTTCAGAATATTGGTATATCACATGATTTCACTTGAAATTGTAAAACAGACATGGTGATTTACATAGAAATGGAGGTTTACCTAGTAATCAGATATCTGGTAAATAGACGTGGTGATTTACATAGAAATGGAGGTTTAACCGCGAAAGAAGACACTTTCGCGGTGAGTGAACCTGCGCGATCACAGAAACAAGTGTAATTTTACCCCTTTCGTATATAGTTGGTTATGTACGTCAATATTAACGATATTATCGACATTTCATTGTATTCTGATATAAATATTCTGAGACATAACTCGGGAAACAAATGCCTGTGGTTAGTACACACTCACAAACACAATTGATATTTTTGTCGTAGATGATATAGAGGGCGCTGTCATTATTGTAGTTGCACGCTGATGAGTTGAGCGACAAGTGGACATTGTACTTTAGCGTGCATTATTCTGAGTCATCACGTTTGTCTGCTCTAATATATTGCTCCGATGATGATTGGAATATCTGACGAAATACCCACACAGAGAAAGAGGGAGAACTGTATGCCATACTGTGTAAATCAAGGTATGCAAGGCGGTCTTCATAATCTTAATTCCGTAATTTAGCAAGTAACTTGGTATAGCTCTCCTTTGTCTGTATATATATATATATATATATATATATATATATATATATATATATATATATATATATATATATATATATATATATATATATATATACTTAATTAAAAAAATAAGGATATAATAAGTCGTTACTCACAGTTTCACGCTTCGAGCGATCATCAGACAACTAAATTGGGATTGTCAAGGTCGGTACATACACTTAATGTTTATATGTATATATTGCGTAACAAGATGGTCGGACGGGGATTTACTTCTATAGTTGGCGAGCGAGGATTTGCCTTCACATGGCGACATTTCGAGACCAGTTCGGATTTTTTGTTCAGTAACATACTCTTTTCATCATTGATTATACAAAGTTTCTCAGTTAAACAGAGATTACAATGTTTTGTCTCACTTGTATAAGCAGCCGCTTGGATGATGATATCCCACAACTTATAATACAATGTACGTGAAAATAGTCAGCTTAGAATACGTGAAAAAAAAGACTGTAATAAGCTTACGATACGTGAAAATAGACGGAGGTAATTATTTGTGTTACCCTTTCTTGACTTTTTCTCTGGCGTTGTGTTGTCCGGAATATTGTTCCAAGTTTGTGAACCGATACAATTAACAGATGACTGGCATTGTCAATATTATTACTTTATATCTCGGTATTTGGAGATTCCTGCTTGATTTCCGTCTGGTATTCTTGTGACTTGCAATGATTGATATCAGAAAACAATAACTAGAAATTGGGTCCTTGGTTTTCATTCGGATCATGTTGAAATATGACGGACATATATCGATAAAATCGTGTGTAAACGAATATTGTAAGGCCATCGCAGTAGGAGACGTCGACAGTGTTCACGATGATATTGTTCTGTATACATTCGGAGAAGCCTGAATTCCCAAAGCGATATATTACACACCGGTACCAGTATGATTCAATGTCTATGACGTATTCAGTATTGAGTACTACCAACGACCCTCCCGGTCCAAACATTCTATAACAAAGCCAACACCCAACCCAATTATTCCAATACGATTCGATGAATCATCTCAAAGTTCATAGGTCTCTAGTCTCTAAACGTCACGGGTTCGATATTGTGATTGTTCGGACTTCCCACACAGACAAATCGGCACTGTATAACGTGGACGTTAACCCAGAAATCGTCAGCAAGGTCGGGGATCTCCTGCGATAGAGCTAGTCAAACAGATCGGCCTTAGCCCTGGTGCTGGTTAGACTTGGGTAGTAATAGGTCTACTTGAATGACAACACTTGTATATATGGAGTACTATGAAATGTCCAAGGATCACATCATGGGTTTGGAAGTGTCGACGCCGGCAACAACATCTTGAATAAATATTTTATTGAGATATGGTTTTTAATAATATATTCTGAGTTCATATTAGATTCTGCTTTGGTTGGTGATCACTTCTTCATGGATGATAGTGTGTAGGTTATAATGAAGCCTTCTGTAATCGACAAGGGGGGGGGGGGGGCAAGGGGAATTCAGACCTAGGCTGTTGCGTAAAATATGACCCTCCCCTAATTCTGTCGTGCTAAAAAGTGAACCTCTCTCAATACCATTTCACATACTAGTAAACATGACCCTCTCCTTGTTCAAATATTTCAAAGACATGGTCTAAATGCTGTCAGATATGGAAAAGGACACTAGTCCCAGAATCAATGGTTTATAGGACATAATCCCACCGTTACCACCATGTTGAATCGGTTATTTCCCAACTACTCCACCACAGTAATGTTGTTGCCTTCATTAGTCAGTGCATGCCTCTGTTTGGATCTCATTGGCCGAGTTGAAGCTTAGCCAGAATATCAACTTCCAAATACTAGATGAGCACACTCCTGATATTGTCAGGACCGATGCTTACCCAACGCACTCTTCTTGTTTTACTCCTGTGAAACCCACTCTGACTTTTCTCCTCACATCACATCTGACAATTTATTCACTACATGGTTTGTCAGCAAATGTTCAGCGCTTTAATGTACTTCAGGTCGAAACTATCGGAGAAATGAAGTAAGAAGCACTGTTTTGAGAACTATTCGACGGGCTAACCCCCCCAAACAAACAAACAAACAAACAAACAAACAAACAAACAAACAAACAAACAAACAAACAAACAAAAATAAAAAAAAAACCCAAAAAAAACCAATAACAAAAAACAAAAAAACCAAACTAAACAAAAACAAAAACAAATAAAAACACACACACAAAAGCACCCCCCCCCCCACACACACACATACACACAAAAAAACTACCGTAAAGACTAGAAAGTTATTGAACGGGAACTAACAATTTCGATACCACGTTGATTCCATTATTTCAGTTTGCTGTAAATTTTCTTGAAATACTTGTTATCATCATTTAAGCACCCTTTAATACCGCCTACCCCTTTATTAATGTGTGGATCATGGAGGTATCAAGAATAATATCACGGGAAATTTGAATATTGAATTTGGTCTTTCCTTTCGGTCTCCAGTTTCCATCCCACTGGTTAATCGTTCGAGTTTTTCGTGGACAATCACCGGATTAACTCACGTATTGAGAGATGACGTATATGGTAACACCAGTTACACCCACCTAATCGTCATACTCTCGATAATGTTAATTTATCCCAGAATAAAGTGACCTCTCATTTTAAGGCCATCGATGAGGGCGCTATCCAAGTAGATGACAAAAATGGCGGAAGTCGAAGGTGAGATTTTTCTGTGTTTTGTCAATTTACCATTTGCTGTACAGCTAAATGTACAGTTACTGTCTAGTATAATGACTTGATAATTACAAGAAATTCTATGATAAGGCCCACCTGTACTGTCAAATAGTGATTCATACTGACTATTAGTGCGTAGGCGAAAACTGAATGACGATGACCTGAAAATTTTCATTCGAGTCGAGTGTACAATGTTCAAATATGGGGCTTGTAATAGTATGTGGCCTATAGGATTTCCCGGGATCCCCCTTTTCTTATCTCAGAGTTCAGTTCTCTCGGCAAAGTGGGTAATTCGAGTGAAATCACCTTTATTTAAACGTGTCAACGTTTTGGATAGTACCGCCGATGAGAACAGTATTAAATAGCTGCATCCAAGTAAGTCGAACTAAGTAAATTGATGTGGGGTAACATTCAAGGTAAACCTGCTCGTGTTGGAGGCAAAGTCCATTTTGTTTGCATTTTCAACGCCGTCTCGGATCTCGACCCGTTTCAATTATAACTTTATCTAAAGTGCGCTGTTCCAGTCATTCGGTGTTTAACTATGCATATCAAACATCCCAGAAAGACTTCTATTTGGTAGGAACAATTTAAACATTTTTTTGTACATTTATCGACTGACACTATGCTTCTATGCCCGTACAACGGTACATGTAGATGTGTACTATAGACCCCATATTTACATGTGTACTATAGACCCCATATTTACATGTGTACTATAGACCCCATATTTACATGTGTACTATAGACCCCATATTTACATGTGTACTATAGACCCCATATTTACATGTGTACTATAGACCCCATATTTACATGTGTACTATAGACCCCATATTTACATGTGTACTATAGACCCTGTATTTATATGTGTACTATAGACCCCATATTTACATGTGTACTATAGACCCTGTATTTATATGTGTACTATAGACCCCATATCTATATGTGTACTATAGACCCCATATTTACATGTGTACTATACACCCCATATTTACATGTGTACTATAGACCCCATATTTACATGTGTACTATAGACCCTGTATGTACATGTGTACTATAGACCCCATATTTACATGTGTACTATAGACCCCATATTTACATGTGTACTATAGACCCAATATTTACATGTGTACTATAGACCCCATATTTACATGTGTACTATATATACCAGACTAGACTATACTAGACTTTACCAGACTAGACTAGACTATACCAGACTAGACTATATTAGACTAGACTAGACTAGACTATACCAGACTAGACTATATTAGACTAGACTAGACTAGACTATACCAGACTAGACTATATTAGACTAGACTATACCAGACTAGACTATACCAGACTAGACTATATTAGACTAGACTAGACTAGACTATACCAGACTAGACTATAGACTAGATTAGACTAGACTATACTATACCAGACTAGACTATACCAGACTAGACTATATTAGACTAGACTAGACTAGACTATACCAGACTAGACTATATTAGACTAGACTATACCAGACTAGACTATATTAGACTAGACTAGACTAGACTATACCAGACTAGACTAGACTATACCAGACTAGACTATATTAGACTAAACTATACAGTTGATGTACAACTGACAATTATTGACCAACCACTGGTGGCAAGGATGATGTGTGTCTCTTTAAACTAGCCTTGATTTATTGGATCTATGTATAGAAAGGACTACATTTGTACATGTAGCAGTTTATATGGCTAGAGTTTATATGGCTAATCATGGGGAGGGGGAGGGGAGGGTTTAAAGGAAACACATTGAGACATACATGTATAATGTAGTGAGAACAATATTGTAATATCACATTTTAATTTTATTATTTTCATTTTACTCTTTTACAGTTGTGGTTTTTCAGAATGCTGGTTACTTTTACATCCTCAATTTCTAAAAAACTATCTGAGCAACTGCCGTGTGTGTGTACAGCTAGCACTACAATCTTCTCTACAATATACCACAACCATGGGTACATCACAAAGCAAACCAGATAGCATTAACAGTCAATCTGTCACAGATGATGAACATTCAAGGGATAACTTGAATGACTCAGTAGTGAGTGAACACAGCATTGATGCAACCTCACCAAAGGGGAAAGTCAAAGGGAAAAAAGGGAGAAAGAAGCATAAAGGCTCGGACGACAATGATAAAAGTGCAAGCGACTTTGAAATTATAGACAGTCCCAAGAAAGGTGGCTCCTTGCACAGATCTGATAATACACTAGTTACTGCTTCATCAAGTCGAAAGTCAAGTCTAAACAGTACTTGTAGCAATGTAAGTGAGAACTTTGAGATTCGTAAACTTGATGGCTCTCCAAAAAAATACCGTATACCTCGATGGAATCATAAAACTAAAGCTTTGAAGGAGAATGTCACTGAAGAAAAAGTAAGAGAATTGAATTCAAAGCCTGGAGACAGTTTTGTCATGATAGATAAGAATGGAGGACAGGAAGAAGTGGATCCTTATAAGAGTTTTGTAATCGTTCCAGGGGCAGAAGAGTTAAACCAATTTGATACAAACCAAAAGATAAAAGATGTTACTACCATTTACTCTGATAAACTAGAATCAAAACAAAAGACAACTGCCACATCCCCAAAAGCATTTCAAGTTGAAGAGAAAGTTGAGATTAAACCAACCAAGCAACCAGAAGTGTTTGTGTCTTACTCTAAGAAGATAGCTGAGAGAGAACAAGCAAACAAAACACCTCATCAAGAAATGTGTCGCTATGAGGAGACTGATCTCGACCAAGCATTCCTTTCAAAACAGCAAAGTCCAAGTCTAGAGCCCCTGAAGGGAAACAAAACTGTGATGTCACGTGAAGAATGGTTTCTATCTGGGAGCATGTGCAATGATGACAGAATGGGGAATTCCAAGTTAGGTGTTGAGTCATCTGTTTCTCAAAAGCCACATTGTAATCTAGACTTGAGTGAGATGGTACATGTCAGTAATACTCGTCAACTTGGAGAAAAGCTGCAGAGAACTGTTCCAGTGATGGGGTCTGAAAAAAGTTGGCAAACTACAGACCTGGATACTCAGTCTCAGGACATGAAAGGTCAGCAAGGTGTGACTTCAAACCTACAGACAAGGGAGCCGAATGGAGACTGGCAGAAGACACATCTAAATTTTACACCAAATACAATGGCAAAGAGCAAAGCAGCTAGCATCTATGGGACTTTACCCAGAGGTCAACAACCTCCACAGAGAAGCAGATTGATTCAACGTGGTAGAGTCATGGCAACTGACTTGGATGCTTATGAATGGTCAAGGAGTGCAGATGAGTTAGATAAAGTAGGTGTATACGCTGCTGTTGTCAGTGAAAATTTCGCTACCAGAAAGTTAGAATTTGATGGTGATCACGGTCTAAATGATTTGAGTTTCAGAAATTATGATTTTGGTACAGACAAGAGTAGATCAGATGACTCTGCCAACAAACCAGTATCTACTTTAACAAGTAACGTTACAATTGATGAAACTGTAGAATTACATATATCAGAAACAGAGTCAGGAAAGTCTACCACTCCTTCCCTATCGAAAAATACTGAAGTGAGACAACAGACATTTGCACAACCACCGACCAAGTCTGTCTTGACAACAGATGCGATCCAGTTAAATTTTACAGAAACCACACCTAGCAACACTGCTGCAAGTTTGAGTTACAAGTCCAAGCTGCCAAGTGATGCCAATACAGGTGTGAAGCCTCGTAGTGCTGGTATAAGTTATCGTGATAATTCACAACTGCCAAGTGATGTGGTACCAGACTTGGCAAATTTTGAAGATCCAGAACTAGATATCTATAGTGCAGGTGCCATAGGGCAAACTTTAAACCCACCCAGAGGAGATAGGCGTCAAAAAGGTATGTAAGAAAATATTATTATGATAGAGTTTTACTCTGGATGTGTAAGAAATTCACAGGGTATTGCATTTTGATAGGTTCACAGGGTATTGCATTTTGATAGGTTCACAGGGTATTGCAGTTTGATAGGTTCACAGGGTATTGCAGTTTGATAGGTTCACAGGGTATTGCAGTTTGATAGGTTCACAGGGTATTGCAGTTTGATAGGTTCACAGGGTATTGCAGTTTGATAGGTTCACAGGGTATTGCAGTTTGATAGGTTCACAGGGTATTGCAGTTTGATAGGTTCACAGGGTATTACAGTTTGATAGGTTCACAGGGTATTGCAGTTTGATAGGTTCACAGGGTATTGCAGTTTGATAGGTTCACAGGGTATTGCAGTTTGATAGGTTCACAGGGTATTGCAGTTAGATAGGTTTTATCCAATAAAGCATAATGTTATTGTAGAAGTGCCTTTAGGACCATTGAATTGGTAAGAAAACCAGAGTTTACTTAATCTTGCCAAATTTTCCTGATGTGAAAGCTGAATTACATTGTATTTGATGGTGCTTCTGAAATATTTAAAGAAATTTGGGGTGTACCATTTTGTTTTCAAAGTAGCCCAAAATGCATTTGTATCAGATCTATGAAGTTACATGTATGTTGAAATAACTAAGCAGAAGACTGTATGATGACATTGGACATGTACAATGTATACATTTACATGTATGTAGTGTTAATAGTGCAAAATTAACATGTATACATGTAGATGTTATATTGATGATGATTGTCAACCAAGCTAAAACCAAAGCTAAAAGAGTGTTTTAGTCCCCGCCGGACGAAGTCCGGGACGGGGACTTATGGATTGGGTTCCGTCTGTCCGTGCGTCCGTGTGTCCGTCTGTCCGTCCAGAGCCGTTTCTTGGAGATGTCTGGACAGATTTTTTTCAAACTTGGTACAGGGACAACATACAATGGCATACATATGCACGTCAATTTGTTTCATGATACAATCCAATATGGCCACCTAGCAGCCATTTTGTTTTCAAATTTTCCCTGTCTAAAGCCATAACTCAGACATGCAATGATGCTTGAACAGATCTCATTCAAAGTTGGTATTAGGACAGTGTTCTATGACATACATGTGCATATTAATTGTTGTTGTGATACGATCCAATATGGCCGCCTAGCAGCCATTTTGTTTGCGAATTTTCCATGTCCAAAGCCATAACTCAGACATGTTTGAACATATCTCATTCAAAGTTGGTATTAGGACAGTGTTCTATGACATACATGTGCATATCCATTTTCATCGTGATACGATCCAATATGGCCGCCTAGCAGCCATTTTGTTTGTGAATTTTCCATGTCCAAAGCCATAACTCAGACATGCTTGAACAGATCTCATTCAAAGTTGATATTAGGACAGTGTTCTATGACATACATGTGCATATCCATTTTCATCGTGATACGACACAACATGAGTAGGCATGTTCCATGTCCAATGAGCAGACACAACATATCTAAGTCTGTTTGATTTAAGTTCACAAGTGTTGTTGCGTGATCAGAGTAGTGATAATTCCTTAAACCCAATCATAGCGGGGGTTATGTCATTCTCAATGACTTGTTTATTATATCACTGTACACATGCAGATAGCAATGTATAGCGTCAGCTGTTGTCAGTTCACACTTCGTCTTTATAAATAGTCGAGTATTTGTCATTATTGTAATAAATGGTCGTCTACATTGTTCTTTTCTCAAAGACATTTTCATACTTCATTATCTTTTAAATCAATACGCCCATGTGGGCAGAAAATGAATGTGTAATTATTAAAGTGAGCGTGGGGGTCGATGTTAAACCAATTGTGACACTTGAAGGTGGTGGTCGGCAACCTTTGAGTGGTGGTTGGCAAGACTGAGTCCCGGACGCTAGCGACCGGTGCCGACCGGCGTCGGCAGATCCCTGATCACAGACCTGCAGACAATGTAGTAGTCTTGTCGAGTCTAGTCTAGTCTAGTTGGTCTGGTCTAGTCTATAGTCTATAGTCTATAGTCTAGTCTAGTCTAGTCTATAGTCTAGTCTAGTCTAGTTAGTCTGGTCTAGTCTATAGTCTAGTCTAGTCTATAGTCTAGCGTAGTCTAGTCTATAGTCTAGTGTAGTCTAGTCTATAGTCTAGTCTAGTCTAGTCTATAGTCTAGTGTAGTCTAGTCTATAGTCTAGTCTAGTCTTGTCTATAGTCTAGTCTAGTCTATAGTCTAGTCTATAGTCTAGTCTAGTCTATAGTCTAGTGTAGTCTAGTCTAGTCTATAGTCTAGTCTAGTCTATAGTCTAGTCTAGTCTAGTCTAGTCTATAGTCTAGTCTAGTCTAGTCTATAGTCTAGTCTACATGTAGTTAGTCTAGTCTATAGTCTAGTCTGGTATAGTCTATTCTAGTCTAGTCTAGTCTGGTCTATAGTCTAGTCTAGTCTATAGTCTAGTCTATAGTCTAGTCTATAGTCTAGTGTATAGTCTATAGTCTAGTCTATAGTCTAGTCTAGTCTATAGTCTAGTTTAGTCTAGTCTATAGTCTAGTCTAGTCTGGTATAGTCTAGTCTAGTCTGGTCTAGTCTGGTATAGTATAGTCTAGTCTAGTCTAATCTAGTCTAGTCTAGTCTGGTCTAGTCTAGTCTGGTCTAGTCTAGTCTAGTCAAGTCTGGTATAGTCTAGTCTGGTATAGTCTAGTCTAATATAGTCTAGTCTGGTCTAGTCTAGTCTAGTCTAGTCTGGTCTGGTCTGGTCTAGTTTGGTTTAGTCTAGTCTAGTCTAGTCTGGTCTAGTCTGGTCTAGTCTAGTCTAGTCTGGTCTAGTTTGGTTTAGTCTAGTCTAGTCTAGTCTGGTCTAGTCTGGTCTAGTCTAGTCTAGTCTGGTCTGGTCTGGTCTAGTTTGGTTTAGTCTAGTCTAGTCTAGTCTAGTCTGGTCTAGTCTGGTCTAGTCTAGTCTAGTCTGGTCTGGTCTGGTCTGGTCTAGTTTGGTTTAGTCTAGTCTAGTCTAGTCTAGTCTGGTCTAGTCTGGTCTAGTCTAGTCTAGTCTGGTCTAGTCTGGTCTACATGTAGTCTAGTCTAGTACACATGTACAATGTACATGTATGTGATTTGTGACTTGGCCATGTGGAAGTTTATCTAACTAAAAGTATATTATGTACAATTTTGTATAAAGTAATTTATGAATTGGCCATCTACATCTAGAATGCCAAGTACATGTAGTATAGATCAGAGATGTCAATGGCATACGTAGTATTATACATCACCATATTATTTGGGAACTGGCCATCACCACCCATAACAACAACACTGACTTTACAATGTACAGTAGAATTGACCCACTCACCACCCATAACAACAACACTGACTTTACAATGTACAGTAGAATTGACCCACTCACCACCCATAACAACAACACTGACTTTACAATGTACAGTAGAATTTACCTACTCACCACCCATAACAACAACACTGACTTTACAATTTACAGTAGAATTTACCCAATCACCACCCATAACATCAACACTGACTTTACAATGTACAGTAGAATTTACCCACTCACCACCCATAACAACAACACTGACTTTACAATGTACAGTAGAATTGACCCACTCACCACCCATAACATCAACACTGACTTTACAATGTACAGTAGAATTTACCCACTCACCACCCATAACATCAACACTGACTCTACAATGTACAGAATCACCATACATCAATTTAGCTAGTCATTTATATTCTGCAAAATATTATAGCAAAGAGAAGATGTACATTGTACATGTACCAGTACATTGTATTTGTACCGGGATAATCAAATCTATGAATATTCTTGAATACATGTAGCACACAGAATTTCTTCCCTAAATACATTGTCTGTATGCTTTATTCAATAATACCAGTTTAGTGTGTTACCAAGTCAACTCACAGTAGTGTATTCAGTTATCCTGGATACTGATGTACATTTGTATTTTACAACTCATCCATTGTTCAGTGTTTACCTAGCTCAAGAACAAATCACTTTCAGTGTGTTATTAAGCTAATTGAAATATACATGTATCATTTATTCTGTGGATGAAAAAAGTAGCCATTGTATCATCAACAGTTGATGATTTTAAATATGAAAATACAATCATGCAAAGAGAGATAATGTTGATGTTTTAGTTCCTGTAAATGTGTCATCTCTATCATTGCATTGTATTCAGTGTCATTGTGCTGGTTGAATTCTGACTATTATTTAGCTAGAACATATGTGCATAGAGTACACCAGTCTGAACATGGTTGAATTGTGTACATTTGTGTATGTACAGTGTATTAAAGCAGATGATATTATTACCATGTATATCAGACATAACATTATGCTATACAATTCTTTGTTAGTACTTAATAGACTGCATATAGAAGCTACCAAAGCTTCATTTGTTGAAAGATTTTACCTGGGCTTCCCACTAACAATATATGCACCAGGTACACTTTTTGTATACATGGAACCTTGTACATCCTAACTCTAGGATGTACACGTCCTAGTGCTAGGATGTGGCCACATCCTAGTGCTAGGAAGAATTCTTCTGCTCTTAAGAGCACAGCTATGTACCAACTGTGTGCCTCACAGCCCCATTACAGGGTATGTTTTTCCACAGCCCTAGTACATGGTTGTGAAAAATATACCTGTAATAATAATAATAATAATGTTGGTTTCTTATATAGCGCTTTCCCACTCCGTGCTCAAAGCGCTTTACAATTATTACCCCTGGCTCGGATCAGAATGGCACAACGGCCCTTTAGTCTTCCTCAACTCCCCGGGGAGCATACAATCCATTGCAGCCATTTAAGCGCATAGGATTAAAGCCTTCACATTGCAACCTACATCCTACCAGGTCCCCAGTTATACAGCTGGGTTGACTGAGGCACAGTCGTGGTTCAAATCTTGCCCAAGGACTTTAGCCACTCAGAAACAAACAGCAGGCAGCGACGGGGCTCGAACCTGCAACCTGTAGATTCCAAGCCGGTCACGCTAGCCATTCACCCATCATGACTCCACCTGTAGCATGGATGTGGAATACCACCTCTGTGCCATGACTGTTTTGCACATCCCAGTACCATACATGTAGCTATGTACTGCATACATATGTACATGTACCTAGCACACAGTTGTTTACATACATTTTGTACATGTAACAGCTATGGTGGAATAATACCCTGTAGCAACCCTGTTGTTCATATCTGACTAGCATTGCTCACACCTGTACAGGGGGTCGCACATGTACTCCAAAATCTATGGTTTTCAAAGTCGCTATGTCTATGATTTACTTCTTTTAAGAACAAATACAAAAGTCAGATTTTCCATGGCTACATTGTATGTCAGTATCTAACGCTAAGATTCCCTTCAATCCCTCTCCTTTTATTTCATTTTCTTTTGATTGGCTTCCTTACCAACTGCACAGTGACATGAAGTAGTTAGACACAGCAGTGGCAACAAAAATTGCAACATTAGTGCTGCGTTGCTTTATGTTGATTGCGACAGGGGTACATGTTGTGTATCAAAATAAAAACAATCAACTCTTTGTACTCTGCTGCAAAGAAAAACATACAATTGGACTGTGCATTGTTTTTTTAAAAAAAATATGATCATTCTGAAGATATTTTGTGAAGTTAACTTACTTTTTTATTAGTTAAAACATCATTTTCGAAGTATTTTATGTTTTCTGTTGTTTCATGGCCACACCCTCGGGGGAACTCTGGTAAATTAATCAGGGAACCCAGATAACATTTACTGGCTTACTGGCCTTAAAAAAAACCTGATTATACACACAAAAATAAGGGTAAATGTGGCCAATGTTTTTAACAGTGAATTTAAACCAAAGTATCAAGTATTGCTGCAATTATTTGGACCATTGCTTGTGTAATAAGTAGAGTTGAATTGAAATGAAAACTGCATAAAATTTAGTATTTTGATTTCAGCAAAGAATTGTTGTACATCTACATTTTGTATATAGAAGTAATGGGTAGTACATTTTGTATATAGAAGTAATGGGTAGTACATTTTGTATATAGAAGTAATGGGTAGTACATTTTGTATATAGAAGTAATGGGTAGTACATTTTGTATATAGAAGTAATGGGTAGTACATTTTGTATATAGAAGTAATGGGTAGTACATTTTATATATAGAAGTAATGGGTAGTACATTTTGTATATAGAAGTAATGGGTAGTACATTTTGTATATAGAAGTAATGGGTAGTACATTTTGTATATAGAAGTAATGGGTAGTACATTTTGTATATAGAAGTAATGGGTAGTACATTTTGTATATAGAAGTAATGGGTAGTACATTTTGTATATAGAAGTAATGGGTAGTACATTTTGTATATAGAAGTAATGGGTAGTACATTTTGTATATAGAAGTAATGGGTAGTACATTTTGTATATAGAAGTAATGGGTAGTACATTTTGTATATAGAAGTAATGGGTAGTACATTTTATATATAGAAGTAATGGGTAGTACATTTTGTATATAGAAGTAATGGGTAGTACATTTTGTATATAGAACTTAGAAGTAATGGGTAGTACATTTTGTATATAGAAGTAATGGGTAGTACATTTTGTATATAGAAGTAATGGGTAGTACATTTTGTATATAGAAGTAACGGGTAGTACATTTTGTATATAGAAGTAACGGGTAGTACATTTTGTATATAGAAGTAATGGGTAGTACATTTTGTATATAGAAGTAATGGGTAGTACATTTTGTATATAGAAGTAACGGGTAGTACATTTTGTATATAGAAGTAATGGGTAGTACATTTTGTATATAGAAGTAATGGGTAGTACATTTTGTATATAGAAGTAATGGGTAGTACATTTTGTATATAGAAGTAATGGGTAGTACATTTTGTATATAGAAGTAATGGGTAGTACATTTTGTATATAGAAGTAATGGGTAGTACATTTTGTATATAGAAGTAATGGGTAGTACATTTTATATATAGAAGTAATGGGTAGTACATTTTGTATATAGAAGTAATGGGTAGTACATTTTGTATATAGAAGTAATGGGTAGTACATTTTGTATATAGAAGTAATGGGTAGTACATTTTGTATATAGAAGTAATGGGTAGTACATTTTATATATAGAAGTAATGGGTAGTACATTTTGTATATAGAAGTAACGGGTAGTACATTTTGTATATAGAAGTAATGGGTAGTACATTTTGTATATAGAAGTAATGGGTAGTACATTTTGTATATAGAAGTAATGGGTAGTACATTTTGTATATAGAAGTAATGGGTAGTACATTTTGTATATAGAAGTAATGGGTAGTACATTTTGTATATAGAAGTAATGGGTAGTACATTTTGTATATAGAAGTAATGGGTAGTACATTTTGTATATAGAAGTAATGGGTAGTACATTTTGTATATAGAAGTAATGGATAGTACATTTTGTATATAGAAGTAATGGGTAGTACATTTTGTATATAGAAATAATGGGTAGTACATTTTGTATATAGAAGTAATGGGTAGTACATTTTGTATATAGAAGTAATGGGTAGTACATTTTGTATATAGAAGTAATGGGTAGTACATTTTGTATATAGAAGTAATGGGTAGTACATTTTGTATATAGAAGTAATGGGTAGTACATTTTGTATATAGAAGTAATGGGTAGTATGGTACTAAATGTAAATAGTGTGTAATGAATCCAGGATATGTGACCTTGTCAGGATTAAAATAATGCCATCTCAGTTGGAAAACAGCAATGAGCTGCAGCCTAGTTCAATTATACCACATACTGTTGTTTCACATCATAACACAATTTGTCCTTCAGAAAAAGTATCCAAAATTCACTTTTTGAATAGCTTTTTAAAAAAGTTTTCTCATTTACACGTTTAACCAGCGGCCGTTGATTATTAGTTCGTACAGTCTGAAAGAGTTTCAATATATAATAATTATAGATCATTAGATGGAATGTGTTGACAACTGTTCATCATTTAAACATGCACATTTCACAATTTTGTACAATAAGCAATGCATTAGTTTGTGTATATGTAAGTGTTGGTACATGTATAGATGAAGAAATCAATATTAGAGGTTTTCTTTACAATCTGTGATGTGTGATCTTAAAAATTATCATAATCAAGAGGAAATAGAACCTTGAGAAACATATTATATAAAAGTCTGTACAGTACTCATGTACAAGTGTGTGCTGTTACAGTGTAGATCATAGAAATTATCAAGTTCTACAGAAAAATTGTTGTGAAAAACAAAGTCTTGGCATAGACTCATTAACTGTATTCTTTTGAGATTTTATAGTCAATTAACAGTCAAGAAGGTATATTATTAAGTTTAAAAATAGTGAATTATTTCCCACTAGATGCCAGTAAACTTTCAATTTAAAACTATTTTGATATCCTCCAAGGACAGACTCTTTGTAAATCACAGCTAGTGGTACAGGTTGACAATTATAGAAATTACAAACTAGGAAATGATGACAAATTCATATTCAATACACCTATACATTATATTGTATATAACTGTTCAATTAAAACTAGAGCACTGGAAGTGGAAGTACCCAATTTGGAATGAATTGTATGATGAATTCAAATAGTAAGGTGATGTATAGTATTGAAGTACATGTATATCTCTTCATTATTTATGGGGTCTATGTCAAAAGAACAGGAAACTTTATCCTTTTTTGTAACCTTCATAAAACCAAGAACAGTAACAAATCAATAAGAACTAACCAAGTATAGACTTGTATGTGTACATTTGTATATTATAGCCTTCTTTGCAAGTGCACTGATATTATAATACAGGATTGCAACATAACAAAGAGTGAAGTATATGATCATTGATAACAAGCACACAGACTTCCTCAAATTCTTGTCAAGTTAAAAACTGAAAAGTTTGTCATTGTTGAGCTCAACATTGTTGTCACTTATGAAAACAACACAAATATGGAGTGCAAGCAACAAAGAATCTTTAAGTCTAGACTGTCTAGTGATATAATCAGTGTTATATTTATGTAAATGAGATTGTGTATTTGTCATGTCAATTAGATTAGGGTACAGTGTGTATTTGTCATGTCAATTAGATTAGGGTACAGTGTGTATTTGTCATGTCAATTAGATTAGGGTACAGTGTGTATTTGTCATGTCAATTAGATTAGGGTACAGTGTGTATTTGTCATGTCAATTAGATTAGGGTACAGTGTGTATTTGTCATGTCAATTAGATTAGGGTACAGTGTGTATTTGTCATGTCATCATAGGATTTCCCATAAACCCTTGCAGAAAATGGCCAAACACATGTCAAGTACGGTAGGGCTTCTTTACAAGATTTCAATGCTGAGTTGGTTACATGTACCAAGGTACTCGTTTATCATCCCAAATCATATCTAAGTTGATAGCAGTAATCAATACAAGTATACTAAAAAAAGAAACAAGGCTGACTGAACTTTTCCTCTAATATTAAATCTTGTAAAGACTTCCCCATACATTACATTTTTTGGGAGTTTCCCGGAAACATATACTGATTTTGAAATATGTATATGTGACTGTGTGATATAGTTTATATTTTTTTTCTATTTTTCTATTCATTAGCAGCCCCACACAACACCAATCCTTATTTGTTAAGAAAGCAGCCAGCCAAAAGAATTGCCAATGTTGGAGAGAAAAAGGCAATCCTTGGGTATGCAGAAAGGGAATGGAAAGGTCAAACTGTCAATGCCAGGACCATGAGAAAGGTCAGTGTCATAGGGTCACTGTTAATGTTGTGGTAAGAAAGGCCAGTATTGAAAGGTTAGAGTCAATATTGGGGAAGTAAGAAAGGTCACTGTCAAAATGTCAGTGTTAATGCTGAGGTCAGTGTTAATGATGAGGTCAGTGTTAATTATTATTATTATTATTATTATTATAAAATATCTTTATTCAGGGTAAAACTCAATAAGCGTTACAAACAATGCAGAGCATTGCAGGGTCGGCTTCTTTCCATTGAGTCCCTCATACTTCAAATCAACAACCACACAAAAGTCCACTTACAAATACTAAAACACATTATGATGAGGTCAGTGTTAATGCTGAGGTCAGTGTTAATGCTGAGGTCAGTGTTAATGATGAGGTCAGTGTTAATGATGGGGTCAGTGTTAATGATGAGGTCAGGGTTAATGATGAGGTCAGTGTTAATGATGAGGTCAGTGTTAATGATGAGGTCAGGGTTAATGATGAGGTCAGTGTTAATGATGAGGTCAGTGTTAATGATGAGGTCAGTGTTAATGCTGAGGTCAGTGTTAATGATGAGGTCAGTGTTAATGATGAGGTCAGTGTTAATGATGAAGTCAGTGTTCATGATGGGGTCAGTGTTAATGATGAGGTCAGTGTTAATGATGAGGTCAGTGTTAATAATGAGGTCAGTGTTAATGCTGAGGTCAGTGTTAATGATGAGGTCAGGGTTAATGATGAGGTCAGTGTTAATGATGAGGTCAGTGTTAATGATGGGGTCAGGGTTAATGATGGGGTCAGTGTTAATGATGGGGTCAGTGTTAATGATGAGGTCAGTGTTAATAATGAGGTCAGTGTTAATGCTGAGGTCAGTGTTAATGATGAGGTCAGTGTTAATGATGAGGTCAGTGTTAATGCTGAGGTCAGTGTTAATGATGAGGTCAGGGTTAATGATGAGGTCAGTGTTAATGATGAGATCAGTGTTAATGATGGGGTCAGTGTTAATGATGGGGTCAGTGTTAATGATGAGGTCAGTGTTAATGATGAGGTCAGTGTTAATGCTGAGGTCAGTGTTAATGATGAGGTCAGGGTTAATGATGAGGTCAGTGTTAATGATGAGGTCAGTGTTAATGATGGGGTCAGGGTTAATGATGGGGTCAGTGTTAATGATGGGGTCAGTGTTAATGATGAGGTCAGTGTTAATGATGAGGTCAGTGTTAATAATGAGGTCAGTGTTAATGCTGAGGTCAGTGTTAATGATGAGGTCAGTGTTAATGATGAGGTCAGTGTTAATGCTGAGGTCAGTGTTAATGATGAGGTCAGGGTTAATGATGAGGTCAGTGTTAATGATGAGATCAGTGTTAATGATGGGGTCAGTGTTAATGATGAGGTCAGTGTTAATGATGGGGTTGAGGGAAAGGTCAATATCAATATCACACAAAAACAAACGATTGGTAAGCCAGGTATAACAACTTGTGTTTGGTAACCCCTTTGCTCTCTCAAAAATATGTAGCCTGGAGACAATCTTGATGTAACAATGCCTTTGTATATTATTTGTAATGTATAGAGCTGTAAATGGAGACATTCTTTGGAAATGATTTCTATACCTAAAACCAGATCATGATATAAGTGTTGTAGAAATAACACCATAGAAAGACTTAACAGTAGTTTTATAGACACTGTGAATAACCTACATGCATTGCTCTCAGCTGCCAAAACATGCATATATACAGTGTATATACAATATACCATGTATTTGTATCTTTCTATGAGTATTCAATTTCATTATTTGACTATTTGTGTATGACAGTTATTTCTAACTTTGTCTTTCACTACTGACATATATTTAGTGTTTTTAGGTCCACAAACTCACCAATTACCTGTGAGTTTTTAGGTCCACAAACTTACCAATTCATAGATTATATTTTATTTGTTGAATATTTTGGTGAAACCTTCTTGCATATTACAATAGTATTTTTGTGTGATATGACAATAATATGCTAGCACTGGCAGTCTAATATATTGACAAAACATGGCGTATTTGTACAGTGTTTCCATGCTATGTGCTATATATGGCCTAGATACCAGTATGGCAGTCTACAGTCTTTATTGTCCAT
The DNA here is from genome assembly GCF_964340395.1 of Glandiceps talaboti. NCBI lineage: Eukaryota > Metazoa > Hemichordata > Enteropneusta > Spengelidae > Glandiceps > Glandiceps talaboti. The sequence continues at coordinate 2,608,495 of NC_135552.1, forward strand.
AAAAGTTATGAAATAGTGTGCATAGATTCTAAGCTACCAGTAACTTGGTCGGTCAATCTATTCCAATCTCAAATATTTGAGATTAACTATTAAAATGTGTTTAATTTGTGTTGTATTTCAGGGCTATGAGAGAATTCCAGCCTTAGTAAGATGTAGTAATCTACGTAGTATTCGTGGTGATAATTACTGTGCTATCAGAGCAGCTTTGTACCAAGCCTTACTTAATAATAATATGAATATCACCCTAGGAGAGGATCTTAAAGATATCTCTGAGGTGAGTGAACCAAGATTTTGTATTGGATATTTGTAGTGTGTTCCAGATGTGTTACAAGTTTGGTTATGTCTGCTAATTCAAATATACCTTATTCAGAGCAATATTAAATGGCTGTAGAATAAAATACAGGTACTTTTTTTACAACTTTAGTGTGATTAATAAATGCATCATTTAAAAAATGGAGAATAAGGTCATTACATGACATTACTTCTGATGACAATAATTGTTGTCATGTTAGCATTGCCATAGATTTGGCAGCAGCAACTACATGTATGGTAGAGTCTTGGCTTACATTTCATAGTTCATTTTGGCTGAAAGCAGACATCAGCAAATGTTATTGTTATAAAACGTTGATATTTCACGTAAACTTAACAATATACTCTTTGCAACTTTTTCAAAAGAGTGACAAATCAAAAATAGCCAATGGTATATGATATAACATTAATTAAAATAATCTCTTCATATTAATAAATGGTTTTAAAAATAAAATGAAAAGACATTTTATTTGAAATTATATGGTGAGACAGACTGAGAGAGAAAAGATGGAAGTCCTTGATGATAAGAATGGCTGTAGTAATGACTACCATATGAGGTGATACCTCAACACTATCTTATCTATCAATCTATATAGTCTGTGTATTAAAGCCAACCTACTTGTAGCTGTGCCTCACTGTCTGGAAATTCCACAAAAGTGTATGACTCCCATCTCTATTATTAGACATCACTTTGATTGTTTTGGGTTTTGTATGCTGACACTATATGTAATGAATGGTATTTATCCCTAATCAGTTCTTCTTTTCTCACCAAACTCTTACTAGTGAGTGATACATGTACTTATTCTTAAAAGGTCACGCAACTCAACAAAGTCCAAAAATAGATTTTTATAATCAAGAGCAATTAACAAAATGATTCATTAATTTCTCAGTTAAGTTGTTGCTAAATTGTTTTGTAATCTAATTTCATGAATTCCTCTTTCAGACATTTTCAAGGTTATTGCCCATTGCATAGATTTAAATAAATTATGCAAATCAGTACTCCATACATTTCAATTATACTACACAGTATGACTTTGTATATATTTAGATCTTATGCCTGGGAAAATATGTTTGTTTTTCATCACAGACATTTGATATCAATTGCAAGTGGTGCAATATTTCTTCGATTTTTTTTGTCTTTTTTTGTATTCAAAACTCTGAGATTTTGGCTACATAGTTTATTATTTTTGTTATTATTTTCCTTTTATGTTTTGTACCATTAACAACTCCCCAGGATTTTGTTACATGTACTCAAATAAACGATACAAACCAAATGATATTGTCAAGCCAGAGTGTCACTACATGTATGTGGTTTGACATACAGGAGACCATGCAATGATATTGTCCAGCCAGAGTGTTACTATGTGGTTTGACATACTGGAAACCAATGACATTGTCAAGCCAGAGTGTCATGACATTGTCAAGCCAGAGTGTCATGACATTGTCAAGCCAGAGTGTCAAATCTTTAGTTAATCCAAAACCTATATGTTCATGTCATTGTCAGTACATATCAAACTATGGACTAGGTCAATGTATCCAATAACTAAATAATAAAAAGAGGATGTGAAATCCCAAACGTAAACATTAGTTAACAGTAAAAAAGTAGTTTACATTGTATCAACAAAGCAACAAATTGAACATAGTGAGATGATTTGTGATAGAATGTGATAGATGTGAAGCAACATTTATTTTCATTACGGGCCAGAGAGAAGATGTTGAGTAGAACATTCTTAACAATAATAGTATTTCTGGAGAAACAAAATTCATTTCCATAAATGACCAGACAGAAAATGCTGAGTAAGGCTTTTTTGAGAATACTAGCAATAATTTCTACATTCAGTGTTAGTCATTGTAACCTTATATTTCAGTAAGCCATGACTCACAAGGGGAATTTTGTACTATTTAAAGATAATGTATTCCTGAAACTGTCAACTGAAATAATCCCTTGCTTTCTCTGACACTTCAGGTTCCTGACTGGTTTTTGAGCAGTGGTTATGAATGGGTGAAGTCCTGGACATTTGCATGTCGCCTTCGTAATATCATAGATCCATTGGAAACAATGAAAAGATGCCTTGAAGCACTGCAGGAACAGGTAGGGTCATTACAATAGAGATGTGTTAGTCATATCCTACCTTTGGGGCCATCCCTTGTAGAATAATGTCACCTTTGAACCTCTGTGGGATAATATAACCTATGACCTCTGGGGGATAATATAACCTATGATCTCTGGGGGATAATATAACCTATGACCTCTGAGACATTAAAGCTGTAGTGTGATAGAGTTGTTAGTGTTTAAGGTGTTATTATACAAAGAGAAAGGTCCTGTTTTTGAATATTTTATTGTCATTTTGCAAATTATTTTGCAAATTTCAGGTGTCTCTCGTCCACTGTAATAAAATCAATACCTCTATATGTACATTGTTTACATTTGTTCAAAAGTGTTGACAGAGCTTAATACAATTGTAGAAATTAGACTATTAAATATGTGAAATAAGTAGATCACTATAGACAGTGTACAGCAGTAGACATTGTACAGCTAGTCTAGTTCCTATTAGATCACTATAGACAGTGTACAGCAGTAGACATTATACAGCTAGTCTAGTTCCTAGTAGATCACTATAGACAGTGTACAGCAGTAGACATTATACAGCTAATCTAGTTCCTAGTAGATCACTATAGACAGTGTACAGCAGTAGATGTTATATAGCTAGTCTAGTTCAGAGTAGATCACTTTAGACAGTGTACAGCAGTAGACATTATACAGCTAGTCTAGTTCAGAGTAGATCACTATAGATAGTGTACAGCAGTAGACATTACACAGCTAGTCTAGTTCCTAGTAGATCACTATAGACAGTGTACAGCAGTAGACATTATATAGCTAGTCTAGTTCCTAGTAGATCACTATAGACAGTGTACAGCAGTAGACATTATACAGCTAATCTAGTTCCTAGTAGATCACTATAGAGAGTGTACAGCAGTAGACATTATACAGCTAGTCTAGTTCCTAGTAGATCACTATAGACAGTGTACAGCAGTAGACATTATACAGCTAGTCTAGTTCCTAGTACATGTAGATCACTATAGACAGTGTACAGCAGTAGACATAACACTGCTAGTCTAGTTCAGAGTAGATCACTATAGACAGTGTAGAGCAGTAGACATTATACAGCTAGTCTAGTTCCTAGTAGATCACTATAGACAGTGTACAGCAGTAGACATTATACAGCTAGTCTAGTTCAGAGTAGATCACTATAGACAGTGTACAGCAGTAGACATTGAACACATATTGCCTGGCCTATATTTGGGCTATAGCACCCGTTTATTACACCCGAGGGACTGTGAGTTACCAGAATCACATGCTATTTCCCGAGGCCGAGGCTGTAGCCCGAATATAGGCCAGGCAATATGTGTTTTATGATATACCTCATGAAAACTTGCCCTCTTCTCTTGAGGTTGGCAGACAACATCGTTCAAAGCTGCCATTTTGACCTGCTGTGAACTCGCGATGGTCACGTGACCATGTAATAGTTGATGGAACTATTTCCCTTGGGAAATAGTCATTCTATTTTCCTATCACGTGACTGATTCTAGCGAATCATGGCACAGCATTATCACTAGGTATATTATAATATACAGCTAGTCTAGTTCAGAGTAGATCACTATAGACAGTGTAGAGCAGTAGACATTATACAGCTAGTCTAGTTCCTAGTAGATCACTATAGACAGTGTAGAGCAGTAGACATTATACAGCTAGTCTAGTTCCTAGTAGATCACTATAGACAGTGTACAGCAGTAGACATTACACTGCTAGTCTAGTTCCTATTAGATCACTATAGGCAGTGTACAGAAGTAGACATTACCCTGCTACATGTAGTCTAGTTCCTATACGGTATTGTTACCATTTACACCTCCACTCATTTCGTGAGAGACCAGGTTGGCATTCAGACTACTACACTGCCAACAACCTTGTATAGGGATTTACGTGACTGAGTATTTGTACAATTGGAGCTATGTATTATAACCTTGCATAGTGTACATACAGTAACAGGAAAGTGTGACAATGTATATTACTAAGATAAGGTTACCCAATCATGGGTGACGTGAGTGACTACATGTAGATATTTGCTGACAATTCTTTCTCATTGAAGAAAGTAGTGTTTTTTATAAAGGCCCAACACAAATAATTTATTGATATTAGCAAAAGTGAGATATATTTTTAGTTTCTTTGTACTGCCTGTATAGGGACTTACGGCCTCTGGAACTTGTTTTTGAAAAATCTGAGTCCTTTTGTTGTTAACCTGTGTGCAATGTTAAGCCTTGAATGTATGATAACTGTTGGTGGGGATGGGGATGTTAGTGGGGTAAGGTGAGAAAGTATGTATTCCCCAAGCTTTCATTTGGGAATTCCCCAACACAGTTGCCTTTATGTTCAAAAGTAGAGGAAACTGTAAGTGTTATCAGATTTTCCCTACTCTTTGGTGGGTTTTAATCTTTTCCTACTGGGGGTGGGGGTTTTAATCTTTTCCCTACTAGGGGTGGGTTTTTTAATCTTTTCACTACTAGCGGTGGGGGTTTTAATCTTTTCACTACTAGGGGTGGGTTTTTTAATCTTTTCACTACTAGGGGTGGGGGGCTTTAATCTTTTCACTACTAGGGGTGGGGGGCTTTAATCTTTTCACTACTAGGGGTGGGTTTTTTAATCTTTTCACTACTAGGGGTGGGTTTTTTAATCTTTTCACTACTAGGGGTGGGGGTTTTAATCTTTTCACTACTAGGGGTGGGGAATTTGTTTCAACACAAAAAGCTACAAGTTGAGCAAAAACAGGATTAATCTTAGAAAGTCACTCATGGGTTCCAGGCCAGAGAACTTTGCCATGCATGTGGTTCCTGTCAAAGATAATTGCCATAAAGATGTGTACTACAATTGTACAATTTGAATACAACTGATACAAAGTTGAAATAAGTACTTGAATGAAGAATTAAGGAATATATCCATTAGATGCAAACTGTAGATTCATATACTACTAAATTCACATACAATTTTTGAATACTTTTTTTTTATTGAATTCTGTGGAGTTAGCGTGAAGTTTTTCAATAAACTAAACTAAACATTAAATTCTTATACACATACATTGTACATATTGCAAATCTAGGTGTACATGTATATATATGTGAAGCCCATAGAAATAATGTAAGGTGTATATATGTGAAGCCCATAGAAATAATGTAAGGTGTATGTGTGTGAAGCCCATAAAAATAATGTTAGGTGTATATGTGTAAAACCTATAGAAATAATGTAAGGTGTATATATGTGAATCCCATAGAAATAATGTAAGGTGTATATATGTGAATCCCATAGAAATAATGTTAGGTGTATATGTGTAAAACCTATAGAAATAATGTAAGGTGTATGTGAATCCCATAGAAATAATGTTAGGTGTATATGTGTGAAACCCATGGAAATATTGTAAGGTGTATATATGTGAAGCCCATAGAAATAATGTAAGGTGTATATGTGAAACCCATAGAAATAATGTAAGGTGTACATACATGTATGTGAAACCCATAGAAATAATGCAAGGTGTGTATATGTGAAACCCATAGAAAATATGCAATGTGTACATATATGTATGTGAAGCCCATAGAAATAATGTAAGGTGTGTATATGTGAAACCCATAGTGTAAGATGTGTACATTTTTTTGCATATGTGAAGCCCATAGAAATAATGTAAGCAAATGTAGGTGTATATATGTGATGCTCATAGAAATAATGTAAGTCAGAAATAGTGTGAAAATGTTGAAATGTGGTACTACTGTTTGGGTAATATCAATTCCATAAGTTTTATATATATACATGTATATGATACACCCAGATTCCTTATATATACATGTATTTGTGTATTATTTATAAAAGGTGCATATATCACACCACTGTTCACATTAGCTTGAAGTTTAATCTGACTTGACTGTTTTCATCCAAGATTGAAGTCTGTAAGAACACCAACAGCTTTGAAGAGAGAGAACAGAAATTATTGCAAGTATTCAATCATTCAAATGCAGACCTTGATATCCAACTTGTGGAGGCAGTGAAATTGTTAATGTTATATAATGCTATAAGACTGCATGAAGACAACATTACTGGCAAGGAGGTGAGATGTTTATTGGTGAATTTCAAGTGTATCACAGTTATATGTCAGTTTTATTTGTGTTGCAAATGTCATGCCTGATTTCAAAGTATTTCAATTTGTCATTACTGTGTGTGTGCATGCCATTAAACAACTCTAAGATACAAGGCTTAAAAATCTACACTACTATCAATCAGTTTGGATCAATCTAAGTGAAATGTTCAGTGAATATTATTGTTGAAAACTATTGCAAAATCTAGATGTTGTGTTTTGTTGAATTTTAGTTGAGTTGGTTTTCAGCTACATATAGTTTTTGACTACATACATTTACATGTATTTAAGGAAACTAACAGAAAGTCATGTAATTCTACAGTTTTTGTCTCAAAGCTTAAAGCAATTTGTTGTTGATAACCAGATGGTTACTCCTGAAGACACAAATGTTGATATTTAAAAACTGACATTATGACGTCACTTCTAGTCAGCAGCCTGATAGGGTTGAACAGGATGACATATCTTACAGCTGAGGGCTGATTGCACAATATCACACAAACTCAATTTAGCCCCCCCCCCCCCCCCCCCCCCCCCATGAATGTTCACAATTGCAACATCGATACATTTATGTATAATGTCACCATGATGATGAAAATTATAGCAGTCATATCACTTCGATCAGTGCAATGTAAAAAACATAGTAAATACATTAAAATATTACAGAAACCCAGAACTACATATCATATTAGCAGTAAATATCAATAAACTTATCAACATTTCAGTAGTAATTTAAATACAGAACCTGTTATCATTGAAGGTGTCAAAGTTTTCTAAATTTGGTTAGAAGTGCGTATAAAAGAAGCATGTAATTGCAAGAACAGCCTATGGCTCAACAATTTATCAAGATTAAATATAGTCAATAATAATAATAATAATAATTATGAAGTTATCATGTTAACATCCCTTCTATATTGTGATGACCATCATGATACAAATCTAATATCAACTGTAGTAGGCAAAATTTGTCACCTTTTACATGTAAATAAAATGAAATGTCTTGTTAATGAGTACAAGGTTCTTACAATCACTAAATATGTTTTCCTAGCCAACAATACATACAATCTTTATGTAGTACTTGTACTAGTCCTTAGGTGATGAGTATTTCTGACAGAATGTAAACAATTAAAATATTGGGGAATTATATAATCATATATCTACACAAGTAATTGGAAAGACTAATGGTGACTTTGTGACTAATGGTGACTTTGTGTAGTCATGTTGACTTTGTGACTAAATGGTGACTTTGTGTAGTCATGTTTGAAACACTGCAGAATGAATGACAGAGAATGACCATTAATAAAATCATTGTACTGAATCTTTCATTATCAATTTGCCAGGTGCCTGTATTTGTATGGTTACTGTATGCAAGAGACACATCAGAAACTCCCAAGAAGTTTATGTGGAATCACCTGAACACAGTGGGTGACTCTGGAGGCCTTGAACAGGTTGGTTGGTTTCTCTCATTCATTCTTTCCTTGTCAGAGCAATGTCTAATTGAAATTTGATTTCTCTACAAAAAATAGAAAAAAAAGTGTTCATACCTTTTGCTAGCAGAAAAGTAAACAAAGTCATTTTGTAAACAATTGGTTAAAACACAAATGATTACAGGAGTGTACACAATATTGAATCTAATAGTAGGTGGGAGGCAATAGAAAGTGGTTTGAATAATTAAATTTCATCTAGCCACTCAGTATCCATACATATCTGTACTACTTCAAGCAATATGATAATTTACTCTTGATTATTCTTAGTTTTACATAATATTGCAAACTAGTAGATTCCATATGTTACCATAATTTTGATGAGGAACCCAAGTGAAATACTATCATATAATTTTAATCTAGGTAAATTTGAAAAACTCACCATCCAATGTATGATAATTATGTATATATTTGAACAAGTTAATATCTCTTTTATTTGGTGCTGTTTTTTCTATAGATTGAAATGTTCCTACTTGGCCACACTCTTGGTGTAACTCTTCAAGTTGTACGACCCTCACAAGTTGACAGAGTAGACTTCATTACATATTACCCTGATGACCATGTTGGTGACTGGCCTAATATTAGTATGATAGCGGAAGACGACCGACATTACAATATTGCCATGAAGTGATGCGATGTGATGTGATGTAACTAATGCAGCTGTATGATAGCAGAAGACAACACACACTACAATATTGCTATGAAGTAATGTAACAGCTGTACATGTAGTCTACATAATAATATAAAGACAGACATATGTTGAATCATTGAAATGCATGTTAAGGGCGAAACTGTGTGGTTAACTAAGTTTAGTCAAATCAGTGACTGTACTTCAATGTGACTGACAAAAAAAAACTTCACTAAATTTGTCAAATGAATTATGACTCCAGTCATAGTGAATGCATGACACAAAGATATTAGGTATATACTTTATGTGTATTTTGATTTGGAGTTTGTTTGGAAACAAAGTGAGAGATGTGTAATGACAAACAAACAAACAAAAATCATGAAAAGTAGACTAGAAAGACTACCAGTACATGACTGTTAGCCAATATGTATACTGTGTGCTATAATCTAACAGTATCCTTAACAGCATATAACATGTATAATGATCTAAAAAAAAACCCCACAATATATTTTATGTACTATTTATCTAGCATTGCCAGGTCACATGACCAAAGGTTACATAATGACAATATTATATGATATGCTAAGTATATTGATACTTTTTAGAGTTAATAGCCAGGACACCGCATTTATCATTCATCCAGATATATTAGTATAAACAATTACATAGGCATTGTTGTAAGGGATAAGGTAAATACTTTCATATAAATATTGTGTGAAAGGTTTCCAAACTGACCTTAGTAAGGTCGTATATTTTGTGGTGATATTTAGGGCAATAGGAATTCTAAGAATTCAAGGTATTGTAATTGTCAAGTTTTCCCCTCTTTCTGTTCTCTTTTGGTTTCATTCTTTATCTTTGTATTTTGTTGAATTTTTGGAGTAAGAATTTAACACATACCAACTACTAGTAGTAACTACTGTGTTTCTTGACAACATTTTTTGTTGTTGAGTTCATATTCACAGTCCATTGCTGTTATATGCATTGGTATCATGGTGTACTTTGTTGGCATGGTAACCACCACTATTGTCATGGTAACTTACCACCATTGGCAAGACCACAGATAAGTAACATAAATCCAACTCCGGTACAATGTACAGTATTCTCACCTATATAGTTTACTACAACAGAATCTGGTCACTACTGTAGCCAAGACCAACAAATTTAACTCCATCAAAGAATATTACATTTCTCAAGTGTATATTTTCACTAAAATAGAATTTTCTGCCAAAGATGTTTTCAGTGCTGCAGATAATGTTGTTTATAATGTATATGGGAATGTATAATAGCATTTATAGTGTTGTTGTTGTAGTGAAATATGTTATGTGCATTTGCATCCAACTGTGTGTTAAACTTCGAATTATCTTTAACTTTTTCAATTCCCAGTGTAGAATTCACATTGTTCACACCAAATATTAATAATCTCAGAAATAAGGTTTCTTTTATTTTTAGATTGACAATATTCATAGTAATTGTTGAATATTAAGTCAAGGAATGTGGTAATATACTCTTAAATGTAAACATTCAAAGACAATCCTGTCGACTCGCAAGACTTTTGATTTTTGTCAGTGTGACTACTACCATTAGAAACACCAACTACTTTCTTTGTATAATCATGTTTACCCCAACTTGCCACTCATTTCAAAGTCATCTTCAGAAAATGAAAAAAACATGTCGGCATAATAATGATAATAAAGAATATTTATAGGACACACAATCTCTGCAAGCAGAGCTACCTGAAAGACACTGGGTCAAACCTTGAATTTGATAACAATTTTGCTCTCTATAAATCCCCTGACAACCATTTTATCAAGAGTATCCTTCATGTTACTACCACAGAAAGCCAACTATGAGCAGAGGAAGAGAAAGACAAAAACTGAAATTATTGTTGTTGTATGTTGTCAATTACACAGTGCCTTGGTCATATGGATATAATTACCCCTTAATCATTAAACACTGTATGAGGTTGACAGTGTCACCACTTTGAAAAATATTTGTTATCAGAAACACCACTCTACTGTGAGAAATACTTGTTATCACAAACACCACCCTACTGTGAGAAATACTTGTTATCAGAAACACCACCCTACTGTGAGAAATACTTGTTATCAGAAACACCACTCTACTGTGAGAAATACTTGTTATCACAAACACCACCCTACTGGAAGTGTAATTACATCAATGTCTATTTACAGCTTGTATCAACATGTCACAATAGTTTTAGTTTGTGTCCGTGTTAGTTTAGCTGACAATTAAATTGCTGTAGTTGTATGTGAAAACTAAAGAGAGTTCTGATACACTTACATTGGGCTCAGTGATCTGCAGCAGTCTTGCCAAAATGGGCAAACTTACCAGTACATGTATACTTAAATTAATGCTGTGATAGAACATTGTTTTTTTGGGGGGAATAGAAAACAGAACTAGAAATGAAAATTGTTAATAAATGCACGTTCTTGAGTAGAACCTCATTGCAGTATAAACTATATTAATATACTAATGTAGGGCTTAATAATCACAGTGTAATATGTGCCTTAGATATTTCTATACAGAAATGTGTTTGGTAAAAATGGCAATTTTTGTAGCACACTTGTATTTTCATACTTGGTGAACAGTGTTCTTTGAATGATGTGTAACTTCTAAAAAATATACCACTTTTCTATTCTTTGTAACATAGCAGAACTGATATACCATAATTAAAAAGTACTACTGTATGTTTTATGATAAAGTAATTACTATCCATAATATATGAAATGAATATCAAAAATAAGTCAATTTGTCAATGTTAAACTTAGGCCGATGGAAATATTGACATTTTGGTTCATATTTTGATATTAAAAGTGAGCTGTCATGCCATACTTTATGGTACCTTTCCCATTTTCTGTTATTGAGTGGTTGAATGTAAGATTTATTTCAACTTTATATCCATAAAACCACCAAAAGTGTTTGTAACAATAGTGAAAATAGCAAAAACAGGTTGCAAATGCCACACGAATCCAAACGAACAGTTTGCAGTTTGCTTGCCATGATATTGTATTTACTTTCAAGTGTTTGTTTATTTTTATTTTCATTGATCAAAATTGGTACTTAATTACATGTGTTATTATTACCAAGGCAATTTTAATGTCTTAAACACTGTTAGAGAGCATTATACATACACAGTATATTATACAGCTATCTTACTCTATTCAGTGCATGAGTGTGTTGGGCTCAAAGTAATTCAATGAGTTGTATTTCAGTTGATATATAAGTTCCACACAGAGGCTAGACATAGTTCCAACATAAAATGACATAACTTATTTATTGGAAGTCATGATATTTATCAATATGTTGTATAACAGCAGCAATACTCGGCCTGCAATAATTACTGTAATTTTAGGTTGCCATAACATCATGATGTCTATAATCTTGTTAGCATTCTGTGGGTGTCTTTAACTTTCTATCTTTAGCGAATATGTGATCTATATTCAGGGAAGTCCCTCTTGAGAATGAGTATTTTACTTTATTTGAGTATAGCGCCCTCTACCATTGGTGGTTTCCCCATATCGTTTATCTGTACACTGCTAGTCTGCATACAGAGTTCCACTGTGAAAGTTAGCACTGATTTCACCCAGTGTACGTGTAGATAGAAGCTGAGTACGTAGTGTACATCATGTGGATACTTTGTTAGTAACAAATAAAAACATCTTTCTGCAGTCATTATTGTATCATTTGTTCCCAAATAGTGTGTGTGAAAGGCACCGGTATTGATGATGTACCGTGCATACATTCATACATGTATACATACCAGTACGAAAAACAATCACACATATATGCATACACAAATATATACATGCAGGACCACACACATGCACACACACACACGCACGCACGCACGCACGCACGCACGCATGCATGCATGCATGCAAGCATGCACACATGCATGAGCGTGCGTGCACACACACACACAACACACATGCATGGTTGCATACACACATACATACATACATACATACATACATACATACATACAGACAGACAGACAGACAGAACGACCGACGTACACACGCCCACACACACACACATACATACATACATACAGACAGACAAACAGACAGACACACACACAACACACACATACATGGTTGCATACACACACATACATACATAGACAGACATACAGACACATACATACATACATACAGACAGACAGAGACAGACACAGATAGATAGAGACAGGCAGACAAACAGACAGACAGAGGGAGGGGGAGGGAGAAGAGAGATTAAGGCATACATATTTCGTATAGTAATCACCCACCGTAGACTTTTGAATTCAAAATTGGCAAAGCTGCAAGAAATGTTCAAATGTACTCGGTAAACGACCGCTCCCGAGGTGTACTTTGGTTCAAATCATGAGCTAAACATTTCGTGCCCCTCCCCTTTCAAACGATCAGAATTTCCATGTCCCTCCCCTTAAAACCTCCAATTTGTTGCCCCCCCCCCCCCCAATTGTCCTCAGACCCCCTGCCATAAATTCAGAACTGAAATACTCTTCGTAATCTCTCGATAACAGGCCTCAATTCTGTGATTATGTCGTGAAGTCACATATCTATGAGCATTTGGGTCATCCCAAACCAAAGCACTATATTACAGTCACAGTGCCATTCTCAGTACCTAGATCAGCGTCGGAATGTCTAGGGCAGAGGAACATTCTTCGTTTTGTCTGTTTTTCGAGGTGTTGTGCATTCAAGGTCCAACTCTCATGATATATATTCTACAACTATTCTACAGGACACTGTCATTTTCAATATAACTTTTAATTCTTGAGAATGCGATCGGTCCATTTTTCCCTATTGGTCCAGGACAATCTGATTAAAATCTGATGTGGTGAAAGCAGCTAAATGCTTTATTTATCTCTATTTCCTCCATAGTTTGTGTCGCTTGTTTTTGTTCCGAGTGATCGCCGCCTGCGTGGGAAACATCACAAAACGATGGAAATAGAGGTAAATAAAGCGTTTAGCTGCTTTCACCACATCAGATTTTAATGAGATTGGGTCCAGGAATACTAGTATTGATGGGAATGGTGTTTCCGTCCTTTATTATCTTTAAAAAAAATTATACACTGGAAACAATTGATGTGTTTACCACTTGACATGATCAGATATAGTGCTGGTCGCGAAGTTGAAATAGCCGCCAAGAGTGTGCCGAGGATTGTGGGATATATTTCCGTCATGCAGTCCAGCTTCCGTCAAGCAAAAAGAAAGTTTTGTCCTCGCATATTAATGTTTCGTCCCCAAACATTAACGTTGCATCCTGTGTTAAGTAAATCTTGTCGATAAGAAAAAGGAGGTTGTATGGTGACAAATGTTGTTTCTGCAGTCAGAGTATGAGATTGTAATGGACTTAAATTCATATTCCGGCTTGACATTTAAATACTTTTTACACAAATTTAGAGTTTTTTCACGAAAACTTGGTGTTCTGCTCTAAGGATTAATAGTTTGCAATGAGGTATTTTAAGTCTTGTTAGAAAACTTTAGAAAAAACGGTTCCAATGTTTCAAACATTGCACCAACAATTAAACATTTTATCCCGCAACTTAAATGTTCTTACTCGAAAATAAAGTTTGGGCCACACGAATAAAAATTTTCGTTTCGCAAATTAATTTTCTGCTCTGTAAAAAGAATTTATTTGTCACAGAAATTGTAGTTTTTTGCTTTGATATTTCTATATTGACCCAAGAAATTAATGTTTTGTCATATGAAATAAAAGTGTTTATCCTTTTATTAAATATTTTGCCCTCAAAAATCAATTATTTATAGCACAAATTTAGTTTTCGTCTGTCACCTGTGGGCCACCGTAAAATCCCTCCCCCCCCCCATCAAATGGTTATCACACACAACAACGCATGCCCAGGCGCAGCTGGTCCCATTTGAAGTTTGAAGATATCGTTTTCGTAAAACCTGATCGAAATATAAATAATCTTAATTAATGAATTGCTAATAGTAGTAGAGAACTGTTGGAGATTTGTCAGGAAAATGTATGCATTGTCATTGATGTAGGGTGAAAAGGAAAAGTATATCCCTGACGATGGCGATGGGGCGAGGAGGGAGGTGGGGGGGGGGGGTGTCGACTGAAATAAGTTCTCATCCGAAATGGTACCATATCTACAATGACCAGTTAATGTTTACATGCATGGTACCAAAAGAAATTCGGACTTTCAAATTCACACTCTTTCATGTTCTAATGACCTTTTCGTTCTACCTACTCCCAACTGTCAACGCTTCACTCAATCTTTTTCTTATGAGGCAACCAAATTATGGAATGAACTCCCGACTTTAATAAGAAAGACTGAAAATATTAATGTATTTAAAAAACTTTAAAAGTGTCACATTTCAGAACTTTTATAATGTTTTTTGTGACGGTCAAGTTGTTTCTTTTTAGTCGTTGTAGATGTATTTGTATATTTTGTATTGTCTTTGATGTACTGTTTGGCCTTTTCCGAGTGAGGTCTACTTTTCCTTTATTTTTGTGCCTAACTTGCTTGGGCCCCTGGGTAGATTAGGCAGGTCCTAACAGGGTTACCCGTTTATGTGTATTTTAAAGCATTTTAATAATAAAAGTCATTATTATATATTATTATTGTCTGAAAGGGCCTGAATAGTCCCAAATTGACTTTTCAGAGTAAAAAACATAAAGGGTTTCTAGGGGGAGACCCCCTATGACCCCCATAAGAGATGTACATACTCCCTTCTCAAGCTCAAGACAGTCAAGCATTCCACACTGAGTCACAATCAAAAAATACCTTTCATGTGAACATTGTATATGGAGGGGGGGGGGGGTCATAATGTTTTAGAATTAAGTGATAGGTCAGCCTTTTTTTGGTTTTACAGATGGGGGGGGGGGGGGGTCAGTGACTTTTTGTTGGCCCGATTTAAGAATCCCCCCCCCCCCGCTGGAGAAACTGACCGGTCCCTAAACCCCACCGTGACGCGTAAATAGAGACAAGTCAAGTCTATGGCAGGCCAAATTAATCATCCACAAACACACGGCACTTTGCGTACGTGGAAACGTTTTGTTTACATAACGAGGCCCGGTGCCCTGTATGCCGGGCAATGGCATCGTTCAGTAGTTCGATATGAGATTATAATAATTTATCAACAGTTTATAAAACAAAGGTAGATAATGCCATCATGTCGTACAAATCGTCCAACCAAATAAGGTAAAATGTTGGGTTGGCTAAGGGTGTGACTGGTGTATCTATCATTTATTGGTCAAAAACATGAAAAGAAAATAATTTGTACCCAAATGGTATGATCTGAAAATAATGATGCTTCCAATAAAAGGATCTTTGAAAGGAAACTAGAAATTAATTAATTTTGTCCTTACCCGGAATATTCCTATTTATGATTTAATAAAGTTATTACAAAATGAATAATTTGACAGTCGAAATGATATAAATGATATACTGTCTTCCCGCCCACACTTTCACATTGGCTGTAACCCCTTCCGTAGACGTGGTTTCGTCCTTCTATATGTACACATAAATCAACATGGCGGTTGAGGTATGAACGACTGCTAAGAACGGTATGTATTTTTCGATTCATTCATGTTTATTCTCCTATATATTTATGTCTATTCCGAGTTGTGATTAGGTTGAGTGTGATATATCGTGTTTAGGGTACAGAATTAGAGTTCTGAATCGCCCATTTCTGGCAAACGGTACCGAATTATTTCACCGGCCGGCTCCGCTGACTCTGCTGGTGGTGGGGTGCATTACTCGTTATGATGTGTTGGTGACGTTGACGTTTCATATAACATGTCGTAGAGACTATATATACGAATACGTATTATTTTTCAGTCGAACCGGTGGTCGCTTTTCAAACACGTTTAGTTGTGTTATAATATATCAGAACAGGGGTTTCACTAAACAGAGAGATCGGGGGGGGGGGGGGTAGTTTGCTACGTTCGGTTGGGGAAAAAAGACATGCCGCTTTGTTGTGGTATGATTTGGGGTCATATCATGTCACATCATTGGTCATCCGATGCACCAAACCCAATCGTCCAGTATGGAAGTGAGACGTCATACGAGGAAACATGACGATCGCAGTGTACAGATTGCTTTTAAATGTTATTTCCGCAACAAAGTCACACATCACGTTCTTAGTGTGCACGTACGAACTGTACGACTGTCAGATTTCATTTTGTAGCCAGTCACAATCTTTGTCAGATGATAGGAAACGTTGATTTAATGATTAATACGTGGTCAAAGTGTTATCTATGATTCGTTCAGAAAAAAATAACAGATTAATTCATTGCCTGAAATTAATTTTTGGGCTTGGTAGTCAAATTTATGCAAGTGAACTGTTTCAGCTACAATTCTCTATTCATTTCCATTGGTCTAACAGACTACCATATTATACATTTGGTAGTCAAGATACAATGTTTGGTAGTCTATATGCCATAGACTACTACTAATTTGGTAGTCTAGATACAATGTTTGGTAGTCTATATCATGCCATAGACTACTACTAATGTGGTAGTCAAGATACAATGTTTGGTAGTCTATATGCCATAGACTACTACTAATGTGGTAGTCAAGATACAATGTTTGGTAGTCTATATGCCATAGACTACTACTAATTTTGTAGTCAAGATACAATGTTTGGTAGTCTATATCATGCCATAGACTACTACTAATGTGGTAGTCAAGATACAATGTTTGGTAGTCTATATGCCATAGACTACTACTAATGTGGTAGTCAAGATACAATGTTTGGTAGTCTATATGCCATAGACTACTACTAATGTGGTAGTCTAGATACAATGATTGGTAGTCTATATGCCATAGACTACTACTAATTTGGTAGTCTAGATACAATGTTTGGTAGTCTATATCATGCCATAGACTACTACTAATGTGGTAGTCAAGATACAATGTTTGGTAGTCTATATGCCATAGACTACTACTAATTTCAAGCCCTGGATTTGTGAAGACGGCTATTCCACTCCTCATTCCTTTTCTTAGTCGCAACATATATAAAATATTATGATTGAAATGACTCTAACCCTGCACCTTGTACATTGTACTACCATTTCCCGCTCTGACACTTCTAATAATGAATGACTAAAATGTGAGTTGAGAGAAAAAATGAATTTATTTTGAAGTGTATTTTATTTGAAGGTGTTACAAAACAACACAGTTTGTCAACATCTATTTTATCCTCATATTGTAATTCTGCATGAGCCATCTAGAATTATTGATTACTCGCCAAGATGTCATGTGATCCTAGAATTGGTTTACATTTTGCTGGACGTGCATGATTAATGAATGGTTGATTACACTTTCAAAGTTATTCGTTTTGGACCATCTCTGGGCCTTAAATACATTTACCAACACAAACATATATACAGTGTGTGGCTACGCTGCCAGGTCATTGAACTTTATTCACAGACATAGACTAAATGTTACAGTGCTGTAGAAGAGAGTTTAATCCAGAGGTGCATATTTGACAACAAAAAGAATATCTCCTGCAGGAACCTCGCCCTAAAAACCAGAGGTTAAAAACCTTTTCACTTATGGAATGGAAAAAGCTCTGGAAACGCGTTTGATTACATGCTCCAGAAAATCTTAAATTAATGATACATCAAACATCAAGATAAATCTAACATATACAAAATGGCTACAATTTAGTGTAAACATCCACTAGGCAAATACAGTTTTTGAAAAAACAAAATACAAATATTGCATAAAAAATTACCGATGTGTCAATGACCGTGGTAACGTGTAGACTGAACATACCCAAACTTTACTGTCAATCAAACCCACGTGATATGCCATCACAGCGCCCTCACAATACACCAAAACAATAATTTCTCTCTATACGATGTAACTTGAGAAATTACATTTGATGTAGTCACCTAGCTTTTAGTCTGGATGCAAAGAGTAGTTTCTACTTAAACCACGTCTAGTCAAAGTCCCTCAATCAGCACAATGAATTGTCATCCAATCAATGAACACCAAATGTTATACAGTGCTGTAAACAGTGTATAAGTAGCATCATGGGCTGACAAAATACCATATTTGGACATTACCCAATAAACATTGACTAAACTAATAAACTGTCCCAATAAACACTAACTTTATGAGGGACTGTTTTATTGGTTAGAATTTTGTGATTGATTAACAAAGACATGATGTTAATGACTGTGTGGGTGGCTGTGGATGAATTTTAAATTACATCTTATGTATCTCAGGACTTGTAGATTAACGACTTTGACTATACTGTGAGTGGAGGTATAAATGGTAACAATACTGTATAGGAACTAGACTGAGTGGAGGTGTAAATCGTAACGATAGTGTATAGGAACTAGACTGTGGGTGGAGGTGTAAATCGTAACGATACTGTAAGGAACTAGACTGAGTGGAGGTATAACTGGTAACGATACTGTATGTATTGTAAGAACTAGACTGTGGGTGGAGGTGTAAATCGTAACGATACTGTATAGGAACTAGACTGGGTGGAGGTATAACTGGTAGCGATACTGTATAAGAACTAGACTGAGTAGAGGTGTAAATGGTAACGATACTGTATAGGAACTAGACTATGTGAGTGGAGGTGTAAATGGTAATGATACTGTATAGGAACTAGACTAAGTGGAGGTATAACTGGTAACGATACTGTTTAGGAACTAGACTGTGAGTAGAGGTGTAAATGGTAACAATACTGGATAAGAACTAGACTGTGAGTAGAGGTGTAAATGGTAATGATACTGTATAAGAACTAGACTGAGTGGAGGTATAACTGGTAACGATACTGTATAGGAACTAGACTATGTGAGTGGAGGTGTAAATGGTAATGATACTGTATAAGAACTAGACTGAGTGGAGGTATAACTGGTAACGATACTGTATAGGAACTAGACTAGTGAGTGGAGGTGTAAATGGTAATGATACTGTATAAGAACTAGACTATGTGAGTGGAGGTATAACTGGTAACGATACTGTATAGGAACTAGACTATGTGAGTGGAGGTATAACTGGTAATGATACTGTATAGGAACTAGACTATGTGAGTGGAGGTATAACTGGTAATGATACTGTATAGGAACTAGACTAGTGAGTGGAGGTGTAAATGGTAATGATACTGTATAAGAACTAGACTATGTGAGTGGAGGTATAACTGGTAACAATACTGTATAGGAACTAGACTGTGAGTGGAGGTATAACTGGTAATGATACTGTATAGGAACTAGACTATGTGAGTGGAGGTATAACTGGTAAAGATACTGTATAGGAACTAGACTGAGTGGAGGTATAACTGGTAAAGATACTGTATAGGAACTAGACTACCTAGCCTTATCCAGTCTGTATCTAAACATAGTTTTATCTAGAGTTACAGTAGTTGTGTTATGCATAGACCTCCATTCCCCATAGTATTGATAAATGTTGATTGGGTTGAAGTGTACCCACATATTGATTTGTTTTGCTCACATTATAAAAAACAGCTTTGAGTGAATTGTTCTCTTACTATGCAGTGCAATACAAGATATAAAATGTATGTCATTAAGTGTAAACAAGTGTAAAGACAACAGTTGTGCTGCAACGCCATTAGCACTTTTATTATATAGCGTTTTCCCACTCTGTGCTCAAAGTGCTTTACAATTATTATCCCTGGCTCGGATCTATAGCAGCACAATGGCCCTGTATACTTCAACTCCCTGGGGAGCATACAATCCATTGCAGCCTCTGTAAGCATATAGGATTACATGTAAAGCCTTCACATTGCAACCTCTATCCTACCAGGTCCCCAATTATACAGCTGGGTTGACTGAGGCACAGTCGTGGTTCAAATCTTGCCCAAGGACTTTAGTCACTCAGAAACAAATGGCATAAATCTCACATTTTCACACTCAGAAATAAACTACATGTATGACATCCCATAGTGGGATAAAGATGGGATAAAGATGTGTCAAACTGCCCAGAGTGCAATCCTAAAGCTATATACTAATACATGTAATAGTAAACACTTTTTTATTTGGGGGTGATCGCACACTGTTACACATACTCAACAAATGAACTTCATTTTTATTTTGGGGTGATCGCACACTGTCACACAAACTCAACAAATGAACTTCATTTTTATTTGGGGGTGATCACACACTGTCACACTAACTCAACAAATGAACTTCATTTTTATTTGGGGGTGATCGCACATTGTCACACTAACTCAACAAGTGACTTTCATTTTTATTTGGGGTGATCGCATGCAGCCTATAGGTACAAATGTATATAGCTAGTATTTCTACTTGTACAGCCAAGGTATATCGCTAGTATTTCTACATGTACAGCTGAGGTCAATCAGATTAAAATGTGATGTGGTGAAAGCGGTTAGATGTCCTTATTTACATCTATTTCAATCATTTTGTGCCTTTTGTTTTGTTCCGGGTGATTGCTACCTTCCCACATTTGACCCTGTGCAATAGAAAATCTTGTTTGAATCTCGCGCTCTTGAGTAGCAAATCAGGATGAGTGTTGTGTTGGCAGCTGCGCACACTGGAGAAATTGAACAAACTAACAAAGAAACATAAATGCTAGGATTGCATTGAAGACACGACCCATTGGTGATGGCGCCGTCTCTCCAAATGATTTTGAAAGAAGCGTGCTGAGTGGTTGAAGAAACCTTTCAAGATCCTTGAGATTCAAACAAGATTTGTGTCTTTTGGTAAAAAATCTATAATTCCAAATCTACTGAGCAGATTTGGCTGAAATTTGATTGGGATGCATCTGGGGATGTGTAGATGAAAGGTAACTTGTAAGGACATGGTCATGGTTGCCGGGGCCAGTTGTACAATTGGCCCCAGCAACCATGACCATGTCCTTACAACTTACAGTTAACACTACATGTACAACTGTCTGTGGATCAGTCTGATTTCAAAACCCTAGGACAGAAAATTGGTCAGCACATATTATACATACAAACTCTGTATACAATTTACAAAGTATTACAGTGTATAATCTATGTGGCACCATACTGGAATACGTGGCAAGTTTTCACTGAGTTGTGAAAATCATCGGGTAAATGAGTTAACAGCTGTGTGTGTGTAATGTATAAATAATCAATATTGTCCATATATGGAAATAATCATTTATTTGTATAAGAATACATTTTAGACCTTTTTATGAATACAGGTCAAACTGGTGTTGACATTTTGTGAAACTCTATATTTATACTGGGTCCTGCAATTTGACATTTAAATATTGACACACTGTGAATCTTCTAAAAAGTTATGTTTCAACCTACATTTTTGTAAATACATTTATACATCCCCCTCCAGGAGGTTTGTTCCTGAGGAGTTTGATTTTGAGGAACAACATACATAAGGTCCATTCTAGCCTATCTAGAAAAGAGCAGCAGAACATACAGTACATGTATACAATTCCCCACCTTGTTTCTTGCAAACCTGTGAGTATATGTATATGTCGGGTGGGTGCATGAAGTATCATATGTTTGATTTATTCTATGCATTCATCATGTGGTTGTCACTTTAGTTTGTCCTAATACTGATACAGCCATATATTTATTAACAATAATCCCTACCTGCAAACAACTTCTCTCCTCCTTGGGACTGTTTACAGGCAAATGACTTATCACGTAATTCCTATATTGGCAGCTGATACATTGTCACCTTAGTGTGTGTCAAATTATCACTATTCTATGCAATTTCAAAAAAATTGATGAAAAAATTAAATTACAGTCCATATATATGTTTGTCACTTTGTCAGAATACTACACATTAACCCGGTATTTTATCTGTTAATAGTGTTATTGATTATATTTACATTGTAAATGATGTATACATTACGTCCATCAAGTCATGCTAGGGCAAAATAAAATAAAAATTGTGTTTCTGATAACCTGACTGACCCTAGTTTAAGCCACCGACTCTAAACATTTTCAAAAACATTTTGAAAACAAAAAGATGCAAGTCTATTTCCTTTCCCCAGTGATGTCTGTACATATTTCATCAAACTATGATACATGTT
The DNA here is from genome assembly GCF_964340395.1 of Glandiceps talaboti. Classification (NCBI taxonomy): domain Eukaryota; kingdom Metazoa; phylum Hemichordata; class Enteropneusta; family Spengelidae; genus Glandiceps; species Glandiceps talaboti. The sequence continues at coordinate 2,631,106 of NC_135552.1, forward strand.
GCTTGCTGCATGTAGAAGGGATATTCTGACCGGCGGCGACATTCCGTTTGTTTTGAATTTTGAAACAATATTTTTCTAAAATAAAAACAATTAAAAGATAAAATAAAATAAAATAAAAAAAAGAAATAAAATCCAGAGCTACCTACCTTACATTTTTTTGTATGCTCTTAGGCTGTGTTATCAGAAACACACAATTATTTTGTTTGTCTAATAATTGATAACTTACATTGGGTGTACTGACCATTACACATCACAGAAGACCTACATGTATATTTATTTTACAATGAGTTTCTTTGGTAAAAGTAAACACTTGACATTACCACAAAGGAAGTGCAGGTGTTTGTTGCTCAATAGACTGTTTAGTTTCAAGTAGTTGTTGCACCTGTATGGCTTTCAGTTTCAAATACAGTAATCATTTCCCAAAATAGAATCCCAACACTAAATTGTACTGAGTGTATATTTTGTATCTCGGTTGTCATTGAGATTAACTATAACTTTAGAGGCAATGCAATACATTGTAGTATGGGTAATGCATTTATGCAATTAAGATTTAAACAGTTTGAAAAGTGAAACTAAGAAAGAAACATTTCTTGCACTTTCTGTATTTGGAGTACTATGGATTTTACCTGTAAATGCTAGGAGAAAGTTGAGCCCAGACAGTTCTGTGTTTATGAGATTACATCCCATTGTGATAGTGAAATGAAGTGTTAAACTCAACTATTGTTAAAAACAAAGGAGTTGATATATAGATAGTGATCAATAATTGGTAATGATTGTAGCATTGTTAACAGTGTTTGTTATGTTACAGACATTCCCCCATTAACAATAGAACAAGGCTTTACCTGACATTGGTAAACTGTTGTGCTACTACATAGACAGTAGGGTCTATTATCTACATTGTATCTATGGCTGCAAATGTCATATTACAGTAATTTCAGTTTTACAACACAGACAAACAAATACAATCTGTTATTATTTTAAGACAGACTACAACTACAACAAGAAGAATTACATATAAAATAAACATCTGATATACATGTTTGTTGGTTTCCAAAACACTTAGCACTTACAGGCTCCAAGTTAAAGTAGACAGTTTGTAGACAGTAAAAAACAGTATGTATGTATGTATGTATGTATGTATGTATGTATGTATGTATGTATGTATGTATGTATGTATGTATGTATGTGTGTATGAATGTGTGTGTGTGTGTGTATGTACATGTATGTATGTATGTATGTATGTATGTATGTATGTATGTATGTGTGTGTGTGTATGTATGTACAATGTATGTATGTATGTATGTATGTATGTATGTACATGTATGTATGTATGTATGTATGTATGTATGTATGTGTGTGTATGTATGTATGTATGTATGTATGTGTGTATGTATGTATGTATGTATGTATGTATGTATGTATGTATGTGTGTGTGTATGTGTGTGTATGTATGTATGTATGTATGTGTGTATGTATGTATGTATGTATGTATGTATGTGTATGTATGTATGTATGTATGTATGTGTGTATGTATGTATGTATGTATGTGTGTGTGTGTGTGTGTGTGTGTGTGTGTGCGTGCATGCGTGCGTGCGTGCATGCGTGCATGTATGTATGTATGTATGTATGTATGATATAAACACACACACACACACACGCACTATACTTTCCTAATGTGTTGATTATTTATACTTTCCATGAACAAGTACTTTAGAATTTTGTAATATTTCTTAAATATCAAAGGTAATCTTCAACTGCAATGTATGATGTCATTCTTGGAAACCAGCTAGAGCACAGTTTTCTGGTGACACAACAACAACAAAATGTCTTGGATATGATATTGTAAATAGGCCTGTAGTGATGATGCATTCTTCATTTGTGTGGGTTGGTAATGTATGTAACTTTAAATAGTAGGTTTACCATTTGTTTGTATAGACAAATTATAGTGATGTCAACAATTACACACAAGAGATCTTACTTGTGAAGTAAATATACATGTACATGTATCATAGAAGCAGGATGAGTCAATACCGGTACATGTTGTTGTAGTTATAGATGCGTGTTGTTTATGAAGTGTTCAAATGTAGCTTACCGTGGTTTAACCTTTCTCTTGTGAAACCTAGACGAACCTGGCAATTTGCAGCACAAACCATAGTGGAGTCAAGAAAAGTGGATTAATACTAGAGTCATGTGATTTTAATATACATGATTAATTCCATCTTATTTCTTTCTTTTACAGATTATTTTCAGAGGAGAACCACAACAGTGAAATCTACAATGTAACTTGACTATGGCTAAAAAGACGTTTCGTTTCTTTTGCTATGGTTGTTTCTTCACATCATTTCTATGGGTTGTAGTTATCTTCTTCTTTTTCAATAACATTGACTCCCCGGAAGATGAAATACTTGCAGAGGAACTTGCTCTTGGCAAGGATCGAGCATTGAAAAAATTTGTTCCTCGACATGCAAAAGCAAGAGAGGAGGAAACGAACAGGTGGAATCGTGGTGACAATGATGTAATAGTGATGGTTAATAAGGACCTATTTAATAATCAAGACAAGTATCCCAACCAAGCTGACAATCATTTACAAAACAATGGAAACACTGCCAAACATGTTGGATATCATTCCGCTCTAGGAATGGTGAAAACCCCGGAAGATCAACGGATTCGAGATGAGGGATATCACCAACATGCATTTAATCAGCTGATCAGCGATAGGATTGGTTATCATAGAGATGTAACCGATACAAGGAATGGACTGTAAGTCAATACTTATACCAATACTTTGTAGAATTCTAAGAATGCTTTTAATCTCACCACATGCTTAACTTATAAAGCAATTGACATGGTTTGACATGTACAGTCATAGATATAGAGTAGTAGTAGGGTCAACATACAATGTACTCTACATGTATGTGTACATGTAAGTTTTGTATTTTGTAAACAGATATATAATTTATTTTGTAAACAGATATATAATTACAGTCACAAGTTTTAAAGTGGGCAGCTTAGAATCTGCAGGTTGTTGGTTGTAGGCTCGAGCTGCTATTTGTTTCTGAATGGCTAAAGTTCTTGGGCAAGATTTGAACCTTGACTGTGCCTCAGTCAACCCAGCTGTATAATTGGGGACCTGGTAGGATAGAGGTTGCAATGTGAATGCTTCAATCCTGTGTGCTTATAAAGGCTGCAATGGATTGTATGCTCCCCAGGGAGAAGAGGAATATAAAGGGACATTGTGTCACTATAGATCTGTGCACTGTGGAAAGCACTTTGAGCACAAAGTGGGAATGTGCTTTAAAAACCAACGTTATTTTTGATAACTTAACATTAATTTAAAAAATCAAGTTAAGTCGTGCTCCATGTATAAATACATTTTTGTGATTCTATAGTTAATATCAGTTAGCCATTTCTAGGCCTAGGACGGTACATATTTAACTGCATACAGCTGCACAAAAAAGGCAGAATGTCATTGCATCATTTCACACACATATACATGTACTGTACACATGTACATGTACATGTACATGTATATACATGCACAGATGCATGAACACACACACACACACACAACATACACACACATTCATGCACCCCCCCCCACCACACACACACACACACACACACACACACACACACACACACAGGGTACCTGAGACTGTATACTCTCTTAGAGTCCTTGGACCTTCACATCACTAAAAAAAAATTTTTGTGTGTTCCAATATCTACTGCATAATTGCACTTGAATATCCTTGTACTGTGCGCCATCATCGATCATATATGGCTAACCTTTCATTTGATGTGTTAGTGTGTCTCTACCGTACGTAACGCAAAGCCCCGAGCAAAATGTGATAGATGGGGGCACACAGTACAAGGATATATGCAAGTACAATTATGGAGTAGATATTGGTACATACAAAACAACCCAAGTTTTAGCAATGCAAAGCTCCAAAGACTGTAAGAGAGTCTACTGAGACTGTAGTATTGAATCCTACAAATTAATGTATAATTGATAAATTACATGACATGTATACTATTAGCAATCAAATCACTTTTATCAGGAATGTACGAATGTAGATTGAAATTGTGATTGTCAAAGTGTATGTTGTACACAACACTCTTCCAGTATATAGCTACATGTATAAATGTACATGTACAATGTACGGTATAGCATACAGCTATGACAAGATCCAACATGTTATTAGTTATGTGAACCAGACAGATATTAATATATAAATAAAACTAAAACAGAAATAACTCAGAAAATCATTTATACAACATGTACATGTACATACACTGGTGTTTATAGAGATTTCACAAGAGCCTCATACAATGTACAGAAATGTAGCCTGGTAACAACACTACATGTATGATTGTGGGACTGATAACTGGTTAATGATGCCTGAGATGATTTGGAGTATGGTACATTACAATGTAGTGTGATTTCATGGGGATGTTCAGAAATGACAATATAGGGCATATGAAGTTAGTATGTATTGATGGAGAACACAGCATAGGGTGCAAGTAACATGAATAAGTGACCTCACCATTAAATGTCATGACCCCTGTACTTCATTTGTCAGGGGTATTTTCACAAGTTTATGAAAATCACAGATACATGTACATGTACTGGGAGTGATTTCACTTTGGTAGTTTATGACATCTGTTTATGCCATTGAAAAATAAGTAGTTTTACATGTAGGTACATGTACTAGGGCCACGCCATCTATACATTTGTGTACACTCGTATATTATACAGAGAGAATTTTCCAGTTCTATGCTGCATACATTCTACACATCTACATCTACATTAATAATGAACACGTTTTATTCTAGGCTAATTTATTAATTACATGTACAGCCATGTTTAGTATATACATCAAGTGTTTGACTGATTCCCTGCAATGTAGACTTGTTAGTCCCCGCCGACGAAGTCCGGGACGGGGACTTATGGATTGGGTTCTGTCTGTCCGTGCGTCCGTCCAGAGCCGTTTCTTGGCGATGCCTGGACCGATTTTTTTCAAACTTGGTACAGGGGCAACATACAATGGCATACATACATGTATGCATGTCAATTTGTTTCATGATACGATCCAATATGGCCACCTAGCAGCCATTTTGTTTGCAAATTTTCAATGTCCAAAGCCATAACTCAGACATGCTTGAACAGATCTCATTCAAAGTTGGTAATAGGACAGTGTTCTATGACATACATGTGCATATCCATTTTCATCGTGATACGATCCAATATGGCTGCCTGGCAGCCATTTTTTTTTGCGAATTTTCCATGTCGATCCAAAGCCATAACTCGGACATGCTTGAACAGATCTCATTCTAAGTTGGTATTAGGACAGTGTTCTATGACATACATGTGCATATTCATTTTCGTTGTGATACAATCCGATATGGCTGCCAGTCTGTGATTTTGTTGGTGCAGTTTTCATGTCCAAAGCCATAACTCAGACATGCTTGAACAGGTCCCCCCCCCCCCCCCCCCATACCCGACCCATCCTTTATTGTTGAATGGTTTATTCCATCACGTCATCTTGAAGAGTAGGCATGTCCCATGTCCAACGAGGAGACACAACATGAGTAGGCATGTTCCATGTCCAACAAGCAGATACAACATATCTAAGTCTGTTTGATTTAGGTTCACAAGTGTTGTTACGTGATCAGAATAGTGATATCAAGAAAATGACAACATAAACTGCCAGTTTCCTTAAAACCCAATCACAGCGGTGACTATGTTATTCTCAATGACTTGTTTATGTCTATGTTATGTCTATGTTATGTTATGTTATGTTATGTTATGTTATGCCAGTTTATGTTAATATTGATGAAACCAAACTTTCATTTTCTTTATCTACATTTGTACATATTTCAGGTGTCCATATCAAGTGTATTCCAGTAATTTACCAAGTACTAGTGTTGTGGTATGTTTCTACAATGAAGCCTGGTCTACTTTATTACGTACTGTATATAGTGTTATAGACAGAACTCCAGCTTATTTATTACATGAAATTATATTGGTAGATGATTTTAGCTCACTAGGTAAGTAAAGTATACAATGCTTATGTTGTAGTAGATGGAGATGGAGATAGGGATGTGACATCACTTTACAAGGTTTACCTTTATGTGGTAGTAGATGGAGATTGGGATGTGACATCACTTTACAGGGTTTATCTTTATGTTGTAGTAGATGGAGATGGGGATGTGACATCACATTACTGGGGTTATCTTTATGTTGTAGTAGATGGAGATTGGGATGTGACATCACTTTACAAGGTTTACCTTTATGTGGTAGTAGATGGAGATTGGGATGTGACATCACTTTACAGGGTTTAACTTTATGTTGTAGTAGATGGAGATGGGGATGTGACATCACTTTACAAGGTTTATCTTTATGTGGTAGTAGATGGAGATGGGGATGTGACATCACTTTACAGGGTTTATCTTTATGTTGTAGTAGATGGAGATAGGGATGTGACATCACTTTACAAGGTTTACCTTTATGTGGTAGTAGATGGAGATTGGGATGTGACATCACTTTACAGGGTTTAACTTTATGTTGTAGTAGATGGAGATGGGGGTGTGACATCACTTTACAGGGTTTATCTTTATGTTGTAGTAGATGGAGATGGGGATGTGACATCACTTTACAAGGTTTATCTTTATGTGGTAGTAGATGGAGATGGGGATGTGACATCACTTTACAGGGTTTAACTTTATGTTGTAGTAGATGGAGATGGGGATGTGACATCACATTACTGGGGTTATCTTTATGTTGTAGTAGATGGAGATTGGGATGTGACATCACTTTACAGGGTTTATCTTTATGTTGTAGTAGATGGAGATGGGGATGTGACATCACTTTACAGGGTTTATCTTTATGTTGTAGTAGATGGAGATTGGGATGTGACATCACATTACAGGGTTTATCTTTATGTTGTAGTAGATGGAGATGGGGATGTGACATCACTTTACAGGGTTTATCTTTATGTTGTAGTAGATGGAGATAGGGATGTGACATCACTTTACAGGGTTTATCTTTATGTGGTAGTAGATGGAGATGGGGATGTGACATCACTTTACAGGGTTTAACTTTATGTTGTAGTAGATGGAGATTGGGATGTGACATCACTTTACAGGGTTTATCTTTATGTGGTAGTAGATGGAGATATGGATGTGACATCACTTTACAGGGTTTATCTTTATGTTGTAGTAGATGGAGATTGGGATGTGACATCACTTTACAGGGTTTATCTTTATGTGGTAGTAGATGGAGATATGGATGTGACATCACATTACAGGGTTTATCTTTATGTTGTAGTAGATGGAGATAGGGATGTGACATCACTTTACAGGGTTTATCTTTATGTGGTAGTAGATGGAGATGGGGATGTGACATCACTTTACAGGGTTTTTCTTTATGTGGTAGTAGATGGAGATTGGGATGTGACATCACTTTACAGGGTTTATCTTTATGTTGTAGTAGATGTAGATGGGGATGTGACATCACTTTACAGGGTTTATCTTTATGTTGTAGTAGATGGAGATGGGGATGTGACATCACTTTACAGGGTTTAACTTTATGTTGTAGTAGATGGAGATTGGGATGTGACATCACTTTACAGGGTTTACCACCTTAAAAAAAAGTCTGGATCATTTGATCATTAATTACAGTGGTTTTTCAAACATGCAAACATTTCAGGAAACAGTATGTTTTAAAAGTTACACTCAGAGGAACTTAGATTGATTTTACATCTCTGTCATCTTTCATTGAGGGAGGTGTGTGTGTGTGTGTGTGTGTGTGTGTGTGTGTGTGTGTGTGTGTGTGTGTGTGTGTGTGTGTGTGTGTGTGTTTGTTGAGGGGTTGGGGGGTTTGGGATTTGGCTAAAGAGACAAAGTAATGGTGAGGTAAATGTCATATATGTTGAGGGTTAAGGTCAAAGGTATGTAACCCCAAAGCCACATTTAAGTGAAATGTTTCTCCAACCAGACATGTACATGTGTGTATAACAATTGTACACATATACATGTATTCTGTATCGATGAGAGATATTTCAGTTTTTGTCGGTCACAGTGTCAGTGAAATCTGATACAAAATGTAGCACACAGTGTACATGTAGTTATTCATATCACAATGTATACTCTGGGAATTCTACTGGGAATTCTACTGGGAATTCATCAGGTAGATGAGTATAGATGTAGTACCCAGACATGGTTGAAATCAATACCAATAGCTACATCATACATGTATTATTAACAGAAAATTGCTTAATAATTGTTTTCGTAAATGTTTGCCTGTGTTGATGGTCATGTCAAATTTGTAAATGTTTGCCTGTGTTGATGGTCATGTCAAATTTGTAAATGTTTGCCTGTGTTGATGGTCATGTCAAATTTGTAAATGTTTGCCTCTGTTGATGGTCATGTCAAATTTGCCTAGAAAACACAGATTATGACAAGTACAACTATTTGAAAAAAGTTGTCATTTCAGGTTTGAATTATGACTCACAACATTTTGTAAACTGATTCAGAAACTTTCGAATTTATTGTTTTTCTCTTTCAGAACATTTAAAAGATAAATTAGATGATTTTATATCCGCAAATCTTTCAAAACTTGTAAAAATTGTTCATAATGAAGAGAGAGAAGGTTTGATCCGAGCACGCATGACAGGGGCTAGAGCTGCAAGTGGTGAAGTAGTGATGTTTTTAGACAGCCATTGTGAGGTAAGTTAAATATTGTAATACAGATAGTTCAATAGTTTTACTGCATCTCTGTCAAGTCCTATTATAACAATTTGTAATTTGATGATTCAACCTCACCTCTGCTATTTGTTTCTGAATGGCTAAAGTCCTATCATGGTTAAATATAGTGTGGTACTGACTCACCATGTTAAAGTTACAAGTTTGGGTCTTGATACTGAATATAGTGTGGTACTGACTCACCTTGTTAAAGTTACAAGTTTGGGTCTTGATACTGAATATAGTGTGGTACTGACTCACCTTGTTAAAGTTACAAGTTTGGGTCTTGATACTGAATATAGTGTGGTACTGACTCACCTTGTTAAAGTTACAAGTTTGGGTCTTGATACTGAATATAGTGTGGTACTGACTCACCTTGTTAAAGTTACAAGTTTGGGTCTTGATACTGAATATAGTGTGGTACTGACTCACCTTGTTAAAGTTACAAGTTTGGGTCTTGATACTGAATATAGTGTGGTACTGACTCACCTTGTTAAAGTTACAAGTTTGGGTCTTAGATACTGAATATAGTGTGGTACTGACTCACCTTGTTAAAGTTACAAGTTTGGGTCTTGATACTGAATATAGTGTGGTACTGACTCACCTTGTTAAAGTTACAAGTTTGGGTCTTGATACTGAATATAGTGTGGTACTGACTCACCTTGTTAA